>NC_052165.1:76429951-76729951 GCF_902713615.1 Scyliorhinus canicula
TATGAGAGCTGCTCAGACCCTTAGTCTACTGTTGCAGATGGAGGGACAACATCGTACAGCAATAAAGCCTCTATTGTACTAGTCTCTCGGCTTTGAGTATAATTGTTAGCGCCACAATTGACTAAGCAGAATCATGCACGATCACCCATAGCCGTTGTCCGCATGTTCTTGGTGTATATTGGAAGCACCCTCGCTGACCTGTTGGGGGAGATCAATCTCACCTTCCATTCAGGAATGATCCCCTCAATCAAGCTCTGCAGCCTGAACTTCAAACCTGGGGTGTCCGGAACCCCGGGTCCTCAACCGTCGTCCATCACTCTCTCCCTTTTGTTCTGTAGAAAGGCTGATGGTTGACTGTAAACACAATGGATGAAAGAATCGTTAAGAAGCGTGCCTGTCTGTTATATCTGCCGGGCCTCCTCCAGTAAGGGTTTGAAATGCCTTTTGTGCCAGAACTTGCACAGGATGGTAAGCTTAAAGGTGGTTGCCAGACATTCAGTACTGATGTCCCATCTGCTGGTCATGTGTGACAACCTTGTGGACTCTCAACACTTCAGACGGCCTGATGCCCTTATGGGAGTGTGAGTAGAAGTTCTACCTACCCTGGCAGAGCAGAGAAGATTATTGGTCTGTTTGCGGCACTGCAGGGCTGTCCTTCTCTTGTGTGCCATGGACGATAATCCCCCTCCCCACAACCTGAGGACGTAGCTGGCGAGGTCAGGTGGGAGAATATCCTGCGCTCATCCCTCGGAAAGATGACCTCTTCTGTTCCCTGGATGCCCTGGAGGGGAATCCCCCTGGGAGGTTTTGTTGACTTACGGGTGCAGAGGATTTGCTTTGCTTGGATGCTGCCATTTTCCTATTCACCGCAAAACCGAGCCTGAAGTGAGTGAATATCATCTGAGTGCCGTTTAAACATGACGCCAGGACCAGGGTGGGTGAATCGCTGCCCGACCCACCGTGATTTCCCAAGCCCCTCATTGATGCATGATCAACGAGCTGAAAAGCAGAAGATTACACGTGCCCTGTAGGAACGACACCGACTTTCCTGCCTGCCACCAGACCTGGGGCCGGAGTCTCCGCTGGCAGGGTTCTCTGTTGTGTCGGCAGCGCACACCCGCGCCCGAAGGTCTCCCGGCGGCATGGGGTGGCGGCCACAATGGGAAGTTCTATTGGAAGGTGGCGGGAACGCAGAGTCCCGATACCGACGAGAGCGCACCACCCAGGAAAACTGGGCTGCGGGCTGGAGAAACCCACCCCGAGAGTCCTAAATGGAAAATTACGCCCCATGCTTCAAAAGTACTGAATTGGTTGAAAAGCCATTTGGGTTTTCCTGTGGTTTTGAAGGGTGCATTTGTTTTTCTTTTCAGCAAGGGTTAGTAGGTAGGCATTGTGAATAGAAAGCTTATCTATTTGGGGGGGGGGGTGGGTGGATTAAATTTGGAGAAAAAATATTTGTGGGTGGGATAGTTTCGCGGGGGAATAATGTGGGGGGGGATTATATTTGGGAAAAATACTTGGGTGGCGGAATAAAATCTGTGGGGGGAAATAATTGTGGGGGAAAAATATTTGTGGGGGGGGGGAATACTTGTGTTCTCCTTGATGAAAGGCATGAGCACCAAATGTAGCTCATTAACTTCCATCCTGGCTGAGATCAACAAAATATAGACTACCAATTGAACATGGGAATCACAATCTGCTTCAGTTACTTGGCAACAGTACCCAACTCACTGATGCATAACATGGTGGCATGACCTTCAACCCCATGAGGTAATGGCAGGGCGGGTGAATCAGCGAGTCCATGGATTTCTCAAGATCCTTGTCAGACGTCAAGTTAAACTATCTTGTCGCACTAGCCCCCCAACTTCAACTTTGAAGATCGCTCCTCGGAGTTCTCTCCAAACATTGCTCCCATCCAAGATGGCTTTAACAACGGCCCACTTTGCGGGGTTTCAATCTCGCCTTCCGAGTTTCCTTCTTGCTGGATTTCAGAGTACACTCAAATACTAGCTTACAAGCTTACACTTTCAGATCTGTGCCATCGCAAAGCAGAACACCCACTGCTCCAGAGCCCCTCCCCACACCCCCTCCCCTCCCCGCCAACCCCCAAACCCTCTGCTCCCTACACTTCTTTCTTTACCTTAATTGGGACCTGTTTTTGTGTCTTTTGCCTTTGTGCCACTGGTTGGCTGGCAGACTGCCTCCAACTGACTGCCTCAAGAAGAGCTGTTCACTGACCCTTGAACCGAGTGTCTGATGACTTATCAAAACACTCCCAGCCAGTCCCACCTTTGTCATGAGGCAGGAGCCAATGTAATAAGCTTTAGAACATCCTGTACCTGAAATGTAACAATCTCCACAGACTGCGGATTTAAAATCCAGGGGGCACTAAGATTAATTGGTTTCTTGACAACATAAAAGAGCTGGAGTTGACAGATTAGAAATCAGTGTCAGTCAATAAATAAAGTGCAATTACGGGGAAAATGCATTATCGTCAGTTGGGCTGGATTTTGTTACCCTTGCACTTGCCCTGACAATGGGATTTTATACTAGATGTTCCTGTCATACAATTAAAAGGTAGTACAGCTCTGACGCACATGTGAGACTTGTGTGAGCAGGGCAAACAACTGAGTGCCTCCTTAGCTGATCAGATTGAAAAATCCTTAATAAGCAGTGCAGTCTAAACTTGGAAGTGCCAGTTAGAATATTGAATTCATTATCAAATCAGATACAGGAAGTTAAATCCGGGATTGGATTGGATTGGATGACTTCCAGTCGCGACACGAGGGAGTCTCCACACTCGAGACAGCTCCTGTCCCGGGACCTTGTTTTTAGGCCCTTTTTGTCCATTTTCTGAGGGCTGTCAGGGGTGAAGCTTGAATATTTTGATGGGATAAGGGTTCTACACGAGACAAAATGCCCAGGAGCTCTAGGTCCAAGAAGCCAGTGACTAAAGAATCGTCATCTGATTCGGAAGCCACTCAAGGCTCATCTGTTGAGGCACCTTCATTACGACGCGAGAGCGAGGTCGGTAATCAATAACCTTTAATCTACAGAGAACTGAACAGCATCCAAGAGAAGTGTGCTCACCACGTGGAGCCTTATCCTTATATACCATTTCCTGGGGGCGTAGTCAGAGGCGGAGTCCCCCAGGGTTCCAAGCCTCTTAAAGGGGCAAGGTATTAAAGGTCAGGTACCGTTTACGGCAGTTATTAATACCGTTCATCACATCTGTCGAGAAGACAATGGTGGAGGCTCTGTCCGTGATCACCTCGTTGATGATCGAGATGCTTACAGACATCTTAGCATCAGAATCTCAGCAACAAGCTATCTGAGATATCCACAATTCAATAGAGGTTCAAATTCGTTCGGAGCTGGCGAGAGTGGATAAAACGGTAAAGGCGTGTGGTGCAGTGCTAAAGGGTGGAGGTAGCTCTTTCGAACCAGAGTGACAAAATTGTCTCGCTGGAGGCTGAGATGACCGGTGATAATATCACACTGTGTGCCAGTGTTGATGATCTGGAGAATCGCTCCAGTAGGTAGAACCTTGGAATCGTGGGGCGGCTGGAGAGAGTAAAGGCCCCAAATCTGACTGTGTGGAAGATGCTTGAGAAGATGGTGGGTGAGGGTGGATCGTCGTCCCCTTCCGGGTTGGATCGAGCCCACCGGTCAGAAGTCCCGTTTAGGTGAGCAATCATCGTCAGGTTCCACAGCTACCAGGAGACGCGTCCTGAGATAGGGACTACAAATGGGAGGACCACGCCATCAGGATCATTCAGGACGTGGGAATGAAGCTGGCTAAAAAGCAGGCCAAGGCCACATTGTACAGGAGTAAAGTGGCGGTTTGGGGTGGTATACCCTGCTGGCCTCCGAGGACTTTTGACTGGAAAGACTGTTATTTTGATGAAGGAAGATGATGCTTTTGTGAGGAAGCATGGATGAGGGTGAATCCCCCCCTGATCTCCACTAACACCAACAAGACGAGGTTGGTGGCAGCACAAGGGACACTAAAAGGAAAGGTTGAGGACTAGAAAATTTGGTCACGATGCCAGAACCTCCACATAGTGGGCCTACCAGAAGGGACTGAGGAACCCTATGGAGGACATGGCCGAAATGCTGGGTAACCTGGTGGGACGAGACAGCTTCCCAAAACCCCCAGAAATAGACAGAGCCCATCACTCCGGCCAAAGCCCAAAGCCGGGGAACAGCCGAGGGCCACCATTGCAAAGCTACAAGGATACCAGGACCGGGAAAGAATCTTGAACAGGGCCAGGCAGACACAAACCTGCAATTGAGAGGGACACCCAATCTGGGTGCACGAAGATATTGGGGCAGACCTGGCCAAGCGCTGGACAGAGTTCAACAGGGCCAAGGCAACCGTTTTTAAGAATAGTGTAAAATTTGAATGCTGTACCCAGCCAAGCTCTGGCAGACTTTCCAGGGCAGGGATGCTATTTCAGAACTGTCCACAAACATGGGCTGGGAAGACAGCAACAAAACCCTCGCTGAGCCAGACGCCCCAACAGACTGGGACAATAAGAAGCTGTTTACACGGGACTGTACCGCCTCACTTTGAATGTTATGACTAAGACTCTGAGAGGAGGGGGCAAGAGCAGCAGGGAGCAGGAGGGGGTGGAAAGGAGGTGAGGGGATAAAGAAATGCTATGATCGGGGGGGGTCTAGATTAGCCTCAGGAGGGGGGGGGGGTCACCAGTTTAGCGGCTAAGCTAGCGCTCCAGGAGGTACAAGAGAAGGGGGCGGCCACAGAACGTCTCTCATCGGGGGCGGGGGGGGGGAGATTCTGATTAATAAAAGGGTTTCTTTCTTGGCTGCTAAGATTATGGCGGACCCAAGCACGAGACAAGTAATGGTCAGTGGGTCTTTGGCAGCCACGTCGATGGTCCTCATTAATGTGTACGCTCCAAATTGCGAAGATATGGCTTTGGAGTCCACACGTTCTCCCCGTGTCTGCGTGAGTTTCTTCTGAGGAATCCGGTTTACTCCCACAAGTCCCGAAAGACGTGCTCGTTAGATGAATTAGACATTCTGAATTCTCCCTCAATGTACTCGAACAGGCGTGCCAGAGTGTGGTGACTAGGGGCTTTTCACAGTGACTTAATTGCAGTGTTAATGTAAGCCTATATGTGACAATAATGAAGATTATTATTAATAAGCTACTGGCCTCTAATCCTGACTTGGACTCTAATTTTTAGGAGGGGGGGGGGGAAATTGACTTGTTCTTTAGACCCTTGAATAAACCGATCTAGGCCGAAGTCTCTGATTCCATCAGGAGTAATGGGACTGGGGCGAGGTGCTGAGCCGCTGCGGTTTTTGCAATTGAGCGATGAGGACTTCTCTTTTTTCTCTTTTATCCATCAGGTTTTCTCTCGGATTGACTTTTTTGTAGAGTAAGTCTCTCCTTCCTGGGGGTGGAGAGGCGGGGTACCTGGCAATTGTTATCCCAGATCATGCCCTACACTTTGTGGATGTGGTATTGAAGCCAAGTCCTTCTCAATGCCCGCTGTAGTGATTGGATAGGGTGTTGTTGGCGGATAAAGGGTTTTGTGAATGTACATCCTCCACTATTGGGGAGGGAGTACATTATGTTTAACAAAAGTGAGTCTCTCCCTCCTTCCACATTGTGGGAGGTACTTAATGTGATCATCAGGGGAGAGATCACTTCCTATAAGTCACACAAGGACAAGATTGGGAGGGAGGGGAGGCGAGGGGACCGCCAATACTCATTTGCCCCTACACTGGAAATGTTGGCGAGTAGGAAAGATTTGCAGGTGCAATTTGATCTGCTCTCAATGGGTAAGGCGCTAAACCAGCTGTGATGCTCGAGAGAGACTTTACAAGCACAGCGAGGAGACCAGCCACCTTTTAGCGCACCATCTGAGGCAATAGGCTGTCTCCCGGGAGATTGTACAGGGACTGGTGGCAGGTTTGTTGCCGCCCCATCAAAGGTAATGCAGCGTTTGAAACTTTTTATTATAGTCTGTACAGATCGGAGCCCATGGTGGAGATGGAGGAGGGAGAAAAGTTAGAGACCCCAAGGTGGCTATGAAGTGTATTGCTTCAATGCTGTTGGGCAAGGCTCTGAGACTGGATGGGTTTTCAGGCGTGTTTTTTTCAGCGAGAGACAGTCGAGTGGCTTAGCCTTACCTCATTGCCTATTTTATGACTGGGCAGCTAATATTGAAAAGGTACTGGGATGGCTCAAGGATTGTATATGGCTCTAGTAGTGGTTCTAGCTAGGGCCTTGGTAACTACCTCACTTCCATTTTCCCCCTGCAAAATATACTTCAAGTCCAATAGTGGCGCCTCGCAGAGGATTTGGAGACAGTTTTGGGCAACATTTTAAGCTCATTGCAATGCCGTAATTTCGTTGTCAGCCCCTATATGTAAGGATTATCTTTTTGTGCTGGCAGCTTTGGACTCGATGTTCAGGTCCTGGGGCAGGGAGTGGCTGGAGAGGTTTGGGAATCTGTTTGCGGGGGTAGGTTTGTTGGTTTTGAGGAGCTGATGGATAAATTCCAACTTCCGAGGCCTAATTTATTTAGGTATTTTCAAGTGTGCAATTTGCTGCGGAAGGAGATATCGTCGTTTCCCTTGGCCCTTTTTGCCTTCCCTCCTGAACGGAGTTTTATCTCTCACCGTGGTGCCCTCCTGAATAGACTTTTGTCTCTCACCGTGGTGAGTGAAGGAAAGATTTTGGAAATTTATGGCCAGATCCTGTCAGCAGAGCAGGCGCTGTTGGAGGAAGTGGGAGGGAGAGCTGGGTCTAACTTTGGAGGGAAGGGTGTGGAGTGGAGCTCTTCACAGAGTCAACTCAACCTCCTGGGCTCAGCTTGTAGGTGGTGCACAGGGCACGCCTGACCAGGGCGAGGTGAGTGTTTTTTCTCGGGGTGGAGGATTGGGGCGAAAGTTGTGCTCGGGAGAATCATATGTTCTGGTCATGTCCTAAACCTGGAAGCTCCTAGATCTCCTTCTTTAGCACTATTCTAGGCATTCCAGGATTCTTGATATCGAGATGGGGCTTTGCCCGCTGGTGGCTATTTTTGGGGTTTCAGACTCGCTGGCGCTGCAGAATGGGGGGGGGGGGGGGTAACGGTGGATGTCCTCGCCTTTGCCTCATTGATAACCTGGAGGTGAGCCTGCTGGGGTGTAATTCTAATTCTCCACCCAGTGCCTTTGCGTGAACTCCTATACGTAGAGCAGGTCAAGTACACCAGTAGAGGGTCGTTCGAAGGGTCTACTCGAGCTGGCAACCAATTCCTTCCTTTTTCAGAGAGTTGGTCGCCATAAGCTGTTAGGGCAGCAAGGTAGCACAATGGGTAGCACTGTTGCTTTACAGCTGCAGGATCCCAGGTTCAATTCCCGGCATGGATCGCTGTCTGTGCAGAGTCGGTATGTTCTCCCCATGTCTGCATGGGTTTCCTCCGGGTGCTCCAGTTTCCTCCCACAAGTCCCAAAAGACGAGCTGTTAGGTGAATTGGACATTCTGAATTCACCCTCTGTGTACCTGAACAGGCACCGGAATGTGGAGACTAGGGGCTTTCCACAGTAACTTCATTGCAGTGTTAATGTAAGCCTACTTGTGACAATAAAGATTATATTATTATAGTGGGGGTTATTTATTAGTTTGTGGTGAGGTGGGGGGGTTAGTGGGGTTAATAATTTATTTCATGAAGTTAATACTTATGTATCAACTTGTATGTATTTGTTGGTTAGTGCAGATGTATTTTGTAATAACAGAAAATTATTTTTTTGCAATCAAAACATTTTTTTAAAAGATTGGATTAAGGGCGAAGGGAATGAGAGACAAAAGAAATGTTTAAAAAATTATAATTAAAATCTGAAGGATAAAGACTCCAGAGAGGTTGTTTAGTGAAAATTAATGGTAAGCATGCCATTAAAATTTTACTTGCATAGAAATCGACAAGTCCAAATTTGTTCAGGCAAACATCATACTTACTTACAAGGTGTGTACAGCAACTTCATGTTGTTCATCAGTTATTTTGACTGCCCAACATATCTACTGGTACTGTCAAGCAGAATTTGTCTGCAATTTTCAGTTTGGTGTTGTTTAGTTGTTCTGCTGCTTTGGACTGACTATCTTGAGTCATTGTCACTGTCTTTTTAGGCTGATTGTGATCTCAAATTTATCTGCAGTGATTGAGAAGGTGTCTAGGATTGACTGCAGGCCGATAGTTGAATGTGCCACACAAACTGCATCATCAGCAAACAGGAGTTCATGTCTCAGAACAAGACTCACTTTGGTCTCTGCTCTCAATCTGGGCAGGTTGAACAGCCTTCAATCTGATCTGATGTGCAGTAAAACCCATTCTCCAAAATCTTAATCCCCGGAACAAGAGGAAGGAGGAGAAGAAGATGCCAAAATGCAATGATGCAGAAACGTAACCCTGTTTTATTCCACTCAGTCCTGGACCGAGTTAGATAGCATTTTATTTCAGATGATTCTTCCTTTCATTTCACAGTAAAAGATTTCACGGTCTGGTGTAGTTATGCTAGGAAACAAATTTTTGAAGGGAGAACAACCCATTTTGGTTAACCGGCTTGAAGCTTTGGTCAGGTCTACAAAGCAACATACAGTGGCTTCTGCTGTTCTCTGCTCATTTCTTGAAGTCATCTCAGTAAAGGTCATCTCTTGCCACAATCTTTTATTTTGTGTTATTCATCAGTTGTTTTGGCTTCCCTGCCCACAGGAATGGTCTCTCCACCCCACAAAGAAGACCCTTTTACTTGTCTCCAGTATTCTACCGCCACCCGGACCTCTCTCTCTATTTCACAGAATCATAGAAAATATAGTGAAGAGGCTTTTGGGTCCATGACAGATGACAAATGAAAAACACCTGACCTACCTCCCTAATCCCATTTGCCAGCACTTGGCCCAGAGCCTTGAATGTACCAAGTTCTCAACCAGGTACTTTTTAAAGGATGTGAGGCAACCCGCCTCTACCACCCTCCCAGGCAGTGGATTCCAGACCGTCACCACGCTCTGCATAAAAAGAATTTAATCTCATCCCCCCGAAACCTCTTGCCCCTCACCTTGAACTCCCATCGTAACTGACCCTTCAACCAGGAGCTGGTTTAGCTCACTGGGCTAAATCACTGGCTTTTAAAGCAGACCAAGCAGGCCAGCAGCACGGTTCGATTCCCTTACCAGCCTCCCTGAACAGGCGCCGGAATATGGCGACTAGGGGCTTTTCACAGTAACTTCATTGAAGCCTACTCGTGACAATAAGTGATTTTCATTTTCATTTCATTTCAACTAAGGGGAACAGATGCTCCCTATTCACCCTGTTCATGCCCCTCATAATCTTGTACACCTCAATCAGGTCGGCCCTGCTCCCAAGAAAACAAGCCAATCCTATCCAACCTCTCCTCATAATTTAAATGTTCCATCCCAGGCAAAGTCCTGGTGAATCTCCTCTGCACCCCCTCCAGTGCAACCACAACCTTCCTATAATGTGGTGACCAGTATTGCACACATTACTCTAGCTGTGGTCTCACCAAAGTTCTATACAACTCCTTCATGACCTCCCTGCTTTTGTAATCTATGCCTCAATTGATAAAGGCAAGTGTGCCATATGGCTTTTTCACCACTCTATTAACCTGCCCTGCCACCTTTAGAAATCTATGGACAACATGCCACTGCTCTTCTATAGATTTGCCCACAAGTAATTCTTCCCAGTCTACCTTAGAATCAAAACTTTTTTTGTGTAACTTGTCTATTTCTTTGTCCATAATGAGCTTAAATTGCACCATGTTGTGATTGCTATCACTAAAATGCTCCCTCACCAACACCTCAACCACCTGTCCAGCATCATTCCCCGGAATTAGGTCCAGCACTGCACCATCCCTTGTTGGACACTCTACATATTGACCTAGAAGGTTCTCCTGTATACATTTTAATAACTCCACTCCTTCAAAGCCTTAACATAATGTATATCCCAACTAATATTAGGAAAGTTGAAATCACCTAATATTATTACCATATTATTATTTTGGCACACCTTTGAAACTTGCGCACATATTTGCTCCTCAATTTCCCGCAGACTATCTGGGGGTCTATAATAAACACGTAGCAATGCGGCAGCCTCTTTTTTATTCCTAAGCTCTACCCACAAATCTTCATTTGATTCCCCCTCCAAGATATCATCGCTCCTTACCTGAGTAACTGACTCCTTAATTAATAATGCATTGTCTCCTCCTCTTCATAGAATTTACAGTGGCAGGAGGCCATTCGGCCCATCGAGTCAGCACTGGCCCTCGGCAAGAGCACCCCAGCTAAGCCCACACCGCCACCCCATAACCCCACCTACCCTTATTTTGGGACACTAAGGGCAATTTAGCATGGCCGATCCACCTAACCTACACATCTTTGGACTGTGGGAGGAAACCGGAGCACCCACGCAGACACGGGGAGAATGCGCAGACTCCGCACAGACAGTGACTCAAGCCGGGAATCGAACCTGGGACCCTGGAGCTGTGAAGCAACAATGCTAACCACTGTGCTCCCTTGCCGCTCTTTTACCCCTCTACTCTCTCACCTGAAGATTCTATATCCCGGGATGTTGAGCTGGCAATCCTGCCCTTCTCTCAACCACGTCTCCATGTCGGTTACTATATCACAATTTCACATGTCCATCCTCTATTCCCTCTGCTTTGCCCCTATTGTGCTAACAGTCTGTGTCCCCTCCACGTGCCAAATTAGTTTAAATTCCTCCCAACAGCACCAGCAAACCTGCCGGCATGGATGTCAGTCTCGCTCTGGTCCAGATGTAGATTGTCCCACTTGTACAGGTCTCACCTTCCCCAGAAATGGTCCCAGAGATCCACAAATCTAAAACGCTCCCTCCTGCACCAGCTCTTAAGCCACACATTCATCTGCGCTATTCTCCTATTTATTCTCTCTCTTGGCTTTTTCATTTTATTACAAGGGAATTGGATTGCCGAGTCTTACTGCAATTATATAGAGCCTTGATGAGACCACACCTGGAGTAGTTAGGAAAGATATTCTTGCCATAGAGGGGCTGTAACAAATGTTCAGTAAACTCATTCCTGGGAAAGTGGGATTGTCCTATGAGGAAAGGTTAATTAGACTGGGCCTTTTTTCTCTGGAGCTTAGAAGAATGAGATGTGATCCCATTCAGGCATTCAAAATTCTTACAGGCACGGCAGGGTAAATGCAAGAAGGACTTTCCCCTTGGCTGTGCAAGGTCTAGAACCAGGCGACACAATCTCAGAATAGGGCAGAGGGGAAGGCCATTTAGGGCTGAGATGAGGAGGAACTTCTTCAAAGGCTTGGTGAATATTTGGAATTCTCTACCCCAGGGGACTGTGGAGCCTCAGTCATTGAGCATGTTCAAGACTGTGGTTGAAAGATTTCTACATATTAAAAATCTCAAAGGATATGGGGGCAGTGCAGGAAAATTATGTTGAAGCAGAAGATCAATCATTATCAACCATGGTGAAGCATTAATTTACTTTCAGTTAGATAGACCGTATTTGCTGTTCACAATGTAGGATCCACTACATTGGTGGACCAAACACAGAATGGGTGGCAGCTTTACAGAACACCTCTGTTCAATCCACAAGTGCAACCTGAACATCCAGTCTGTTATTATTTTTGTTCTCCTCTTGCTGCCCTTTGCCTGTTATAGAGCTGCAATGAAGCTCAGTGCAATCTTGAGAATCAGCACCTCACCTTTCAACTGGACTTAACATTGAGTTCAACAATTTCCGATCGTAACCTCTCCCCTATTTTGTTTCCTTTACTCGTTTGTTATCATTTGTTATCCTCTTATTTAATTTTCTTTGCTTTCAGGTCACACCTCTTCAGGAACCTGCCCTGTACAGATCTTCTGAGGAATATCGGGCCATATTCTCAGATTCTGAGGCTAAGTGGAACCGTGGCGTTTTATGTGGAAAAGGTCAGCGATGCTGCGACCAGTGAAGGGCTCGCAGCCGTGCCACTTAAAACACCTGGTCTCCACAAAATAAGCAGCCGGAGAAAATGGCAGGTCTGTAGCCGCGCATGCGCACGGCGGGAACCTGGAGTGGTCGCATCGTACAACATGGCACTGGCCGTGCGCGGCCTGACCTGCCAGATAGTGCCCCCTTGGACACCCCCTGACTACTCCCCAGCCCTCGCTGAAGTCCCCCCACCGCGTGGCGGCGCTGGACAGTCAGCAGCAGCCACATCGGGTTTCCGCACGGCTGGGACCACACGTCAACCACGCCGTCCTGAACTCGGCCCATCGGGGACGGAGCACGGGGGAGGGCCTTCAGGTGACGTCCTGAGGCCTTCCCAAGATGTGCGGCATGCGCCACGTGGCGATGAAGCCATTTCAGAGGGGGCGGAGCATGCAAAATCCGTGCGAAACAGGCACCGCCCCTGACTCCATCGTAAAACTGGATTCTCCGCCCGATCGCCAAATACGAAACCAGTGTCGGGAAACACCATCTTCTTTTGTTCCATTATCACTCCCTTTGTCTTGCACCGTAAAATGTTTTGTTGTTAGATCTTGCCTTCCACCCCATCACAATTCTTCCCTTTTGTTCAGCTTCCCATCAACAACCATCCCCTTCAATTTCACTTGCTCAAAGTCTAAAGATTCCTCGGAGTTCTGATGAAAGGACACAGATCTGAAATATTGTGCGATTTTCTGCCCCCCCCCCCCCCCCCCCCCCCCCCCCCCCCGGCCCCCCCGGTCTGTTTTGCAGCAGCAGAGGCAGCCCGCCATTGGCCAGCAGCAGGCTCTGCTGGTCCTGCCTCTGTCAACACTGTGTGCACCCTCCGACGCTGGGAAACCTGCGGCCTGTGTTCGCCGTCAGTGGGACTGGAAGACGGGAACAGCTGGAAAATTCTGGCCGTTAATTCCACTTCTCTCTCCACAGTTGCTGCCAGGTCTGCTGAGTATTTCCAGCAATCTGTTTTGATTGTAGAAAAAATGTCCTGCTTTTGGTGTCAGCCATGGTTTAAGTAGTAGCACGTCCACCGCAGAGTGAAGAGTTGTGAGCACAAATCACATTCCAAAGGTCTGGGAATAAAGTGCGGTACTTAAGAGTGCTGCACTTTCAAGATTCTAGTACTCTGATGACGTGTTCCTGCCCTCTTCAGTGGACAAGAACAAAAATCCCACTGCAATTCAGAGAATAGCACAGGGGTTCTCCCCAGTGTCCTAGACCAATGCATAACCCTCAGACAACATCAGTAAAAAGGGTTTGCCCAGTTATTACTGTATTGCAGTTTATAGGAACCTGCTGTGAGCATATTGGCTGAGCGTTCTCTCCATTGCAATAGCGACAACTGGCAAAAAGTACTTTGTTCGCTGTAACAGACATTGGGCATTTTGAGATGCAAGTTTCTTTTTAAACTGATAACTAAAATAATGGCGGTCTAGGTGGAGGCAATGTGTGGTACTAAAGAAATAAAGCAGAGCATGGAAGGAGAATAAAAAGCTAGCCAGAAAGTTCTTTCAATGGTCTCTGTTAATCACCTTAACTCATTCCCCAATTGTGAAATCTCTGACGACATTACTGTTTCGCTTGACTGCAATCAATTGCACTTTTCCAGTTAGTGCTAAATAGGGAAAGGTTACTTTGACAGAATGGGGGTGTGGTTAAACTTCAGGTTGAACGTTAAGTTTTTTTCCACTGAGGCTTTTAAGGAGGCATTGTTGAGCATATAGCAAGGCAAAGGATTGACTCGAGAAAGACAGTAGCTGACTTGTCGCCTCTGCTAAATCATGGATCTCAAATCTGTGAGCTGCTGCATTCCTATCGCTGTTTGTTTGGTTCTGGTCGGTGTAGACTGGGCTTCTGCTACAGTTGGTAAGTGCTTAGATGCTGTTAAACTGAAAGGCTTCCTAATGTCGTTTTGTCAACAGCTTCTAATACATTTTGAAGAAACTGAAAGAGTACTGTTTTCTTCTTTTCAGAACAAGTGGCAACGTCACTCGACAGCAACGTCACATTAACAGAGTCCAGGAAACACAGCGCGGATCAATGTGAACAATGTGAGTAGGACTGGGCCACAATGCAACACAAGTTTGAACAAAAAATGTTGACCAAAACAATTCCTGCACACATTAACAGGAACAAATTTGTAAACTTGTTCACCATGAACAGATTTCGAATTTCGAGGCAATTACAACCCCTTTCTCCTGCACACAGCACCTCACCTGGTGAAGCAAATTGGCCAATTTGCATTTAAAAATCTATGCTGGAGTATGCCAAATGACTAATGCTCTGAAATATCAGTCGGCGTGTTAGCACATCCTAAAGGATTATGTAAAGGCAAGGACTATAACTGTATCTCAATTATTGATCCTATATAGCTTGACAGATATTACTTGACAAGCTGGTCTTGGAGTACAGTTATGTCAATTCAAAGTTGTTTCGGGACGTACACTGTTGCATATGTGGCATAGTAACTTGGAAGTTAGAAATAAGGACTTGGATTTATACAGGGACCTTTCATAACTTCATGGTGTTATAAAATCCCTCAATGGCTAATTAACTGCTTCTGATGTGTATTAGCTGTTGTAATATAGGAAATGCAACTGATAATTTGCCACAATAGAGTCCCACAAAGTGATAATGGCCAGATAATGTATTTGAGTGATGTTGGTTGAGGTGCAGAATATAGGCTTGAGGGGCTGAATGGTTTACTCCTGTCCTTATGAAACCATTAAACAATTTTTAAAATGTTTATGAATCCAATAGGAGCAATTTTTACTTTGGCAGAGGTGGGCAGCTGGCAGAAACAACTCAGCTGAGGTCAGTGGGAAGGGATATCAGACAGGGTGTATAACTGGTGGCTGATCTTGCAGGGTGTACATGAGACGGTCAATGCAACAGCAAAATTGTAAAGAAACATCATGACGTTTTCCTGTTCCATTAACTGCATCTTAAAATAGAGCATACATCTCATGTTAGGTTGACCTTTCATACATTACTCCACTGGGTAATAGAATGTTGTTTAAAGGCCAGTTACAGCAAAGTACCTGTCAAAGTATTGATTCAGCATTGGACGGTGCTAAATCAATACAGGTCTTTTTTTTACAAAGTCACAAATATGACTTTTTTAAAAATGGGCATGGCAACTTTTAAATATCCTAATTTTAAATTGATTATTGGAAATGTTAACATTTGTCACCAAGAGTGAAATAATGTTCCAGCCACTCCTATAACATTATGTTCTTGGCATGTTTTATATCTGCTGGTAATACGAGCCTCTTGGTATCTAGAGGTGTTTATCTGGTAGAATGGATGGCATGGCAGTAGTATTAACTGGTTCGAATATCTTTGGCAGCAAGGTTTCATCCTGAAGTAATTGTACAGACATTGTTATAGCACGAATTGCAGACACGCGAGTCTCTCTTGGTTAGCTGCATTCCTGGTGTAACCAAGCTAGGAACGAACGGCACCAAACACTGCAGTCCTGTCACATTTTATTTTACAATGTTCCTTAGGACGTTTTGTGAAGTAAAAGGCTCGATTTAAATATAAGTTGTGGTTGCGATTGGCACGCGAGTGCGAGTTTTCGTCATGCAAGAGAACAGACACGCCCCCTGCTTTTGCTCCCAGGTCCATTGGTTTAAATAGTAGCTAAGTACGTTTAGAATGACCAGCTCCTAACTCAGCTGGCTTCTATTTGGTGGGAAGAGTGGTGTGTTGTTGTGGGGGTGGGGGGTTAATCGGAATGAGGTAGGGTTAACTACAGATTTTGTTAACCTCGAGGTCAGTTGTTGTACCTGGTTACAAAATTACCTCCTGATGCAGACTTAACCAACTTGGAAGTTAGTTTAACCTGCTCAAAACATCCTTCTATCCCTTTCTCGCTCATGAATAAGCCTACACTCCTAAAAGCCACAGTGCATCTCTGCAATGCAAAGTGACTGGAGCAATCATTCTGCAACTGATTTTGCTCGGAAATCATAAAATCATAGAATTTACGTGCAGGAGGCCATTCGGCCCATCGAGTCTGCACTAGCCCTCGGAAAGAGCACCCTACTTAAGCTCACAGCTCCACCCGATCCCCGTAACCCCACCTAACCGTTGGACAGTAAGGGACAATTTAGCATGGCCAATTCACCTAACCTGCACATCTTTGGACTGTGGGAGGAAACCAGAAAAAACCACCCAGACACAGGGAGGAAGTGCAAACACCACACAGTCACCCAAGACCAGAATTGAACCCGGGACCCTGGAGATGTGAGGCAGCAGTGCCCATCACTGTGCCACCGTGCCGCCCATTGAAGAATTGCACATAAGGGGGAGAGCAGACTCATGATTTTTTGATGTTTGATGGTGGCCTTGATGCAGGAAGTAGAGAGGTGAAGAGTCGTGCTCTGTCCACAGGGGGCCAGGAGGCCCTCCACACAAACTCTCAGAAGGAAGTGGGGAGCTATCCGGAGGCAATAAGACATGATTGTGGTCAAAAATAAGAGTTGAGTATCTAGATGCAATGCTGCAAGAAGCTCAGTGAGCTAGTGATTGATCAAGATCAGTGGATGCATCTTCAAATGCCATGTCCCACCAACAGTATCACCAGCCTCAGACCCCTCATCAATGCAACTTATACTTAACCTTCATAGCTCCACCTCTCCCTCAGACACTTAACGCTGCTGCAAGTCTCACATCTATACCTTGCTGTCTGCACATACTGCAAGCTATGATAGCCACATTCACCAACATATTTCCTTCTCTCTTGCAAGGCAAAGTGATCTAGAATGCGAGACTGGCGTAGCTCCTTACTCCATGGGGGAGATCCATGCCATCATTTAGAATCATAGAATTTACAGTGCAGAAGGAGGCCATTCGGCCCATCAAGTCTGCACCAGCTCTTGGAAAGAGCACCCTACCCAAGCCCACACCCCCACCCTATCCCCATAACCCAGTAACCCCACCCAAAACTAAGGGCAATTTTGAACATTCAGGGCAATTTAGCATGGCCAATTCACCTAATCTGCACATCTTTGGACTGTGGGAGGAAACCGGAGCACCCGGAGGAAACCCACGCACACACAGGGAGAACGTGCAGACTCCGCACAGACAGTGACCCAAGCCGGGAATCGAACCTGGGACCCTGCAACTGTGAAGCAATTGTGCTAACTACTATGCTGCCCTGAACAGCCATTGCTGAGGCCAAGGCAGGGACTAGGCTGAAACAATAAAAAAAACAGCATAATGATTTCTAATTCTCCTTCTCACATCACACTTCCTCTTCATACCATAATCTCTTCTGATTTAGAAATGGTAGACGGTCTTAAGCATGCACCCTTCTTGCTTTCCCCCTTCCTTCAGCATAACCCTACCCTTGTGCCTTTCTACATTCAGATATCCGAGATACACCACCTGGCCAGGCAATGGAGGAAGAGCAAACAACGATCTCATTGCCACAAGATCAGATCATTATGCAGCATGCACTTTACGTAGCATAGAAATGGGATGTGCATGTAGTGAGAACACGGGTATGAGTAGCCTGCTATAGGGCAGGGACCAAGGGTAGGTGCCTGGTCACTGGACACCAAGGCATACGTTTTCTGCTGCAGAATACTTTGATGAGCACTTTGATGGACAAGCTACAGAAGAAGCTGATGGGGACTCATAAGGAAATGCTTGGTGCACTGATAGGCCTACAAGAAAGTCTACTTGCAATGTCAAAGAGCGTGGAGGAGTTTGACATCAACTTTGCACAGTTTTGTGCAGATCTTGGAGCCCTTTTCAGCATGAGAGTGGTGGCTAACGTCTCAACTTTCATTGTAGCACAAGCAGAAGCCACCCAATGTCTAGATGTTGGAGTGTCAGCCCAGACTTGTTTAATGCAAGGTCACTTTGCTGCAATGGAAGTTTTCACTGCTGCCACTGCAGATACCTGCGTTGAAAGGGGACAGCAGTTCAGCAATCTGTCCTCCAGCAGAATACGAGCACCATCTGAACATTAGGTTATGAATCATGAATTTATTGCTGAACCTCAGCATTGCTGCTCTCACCAGCAGCACTCTGCCAGTGCTCTTGCTGCTGTCTCTTGGCCAGCCAACCTGTGCTATGACAAGATGGTGCAGTCTGAGGGCAACAGGTGGAAGCTGAAACTGAGCCTTCTCAGGCAAGAGCAGCCCAAGGCTTTCCTCCCAGGCCATCTAAAATTTCCTCCAACGGGATAGCACCACGCAGCACTTGGTCAGACAAAAATGTTGGGAATGTAGTTGCAAAGGGAATGCACAGGGTGATTAGCTTATATTTGTATTGACTATGGCACGTTCTGATTTCTAAACTGAGTTTGGAATTTCCAGTTTGTGTCGGATTTTGTTTATTCATTATGGGAAAACGGATGGTGTGATTGTGACAAAGGGAAGAGAAAGGGCAGAATTCTCCATTTTTTTGTCTAAATGCAGGGAGAGGCAGTTCTAGTGGTTCAGTTCCTGCTGGCTGGAATGGTGTGAACTCACAGCCAATTCCATGCTTGCTGCCTAATTAATTATGTACAGGCAAATATCACTGAGTCACCTGGCGGGCTGGAAGCAGTTTGCCTGCCTGCCTTCAACTGGGGTGTTTGAAGGTTCCAGCACCATATCTAAACACCAGTCCAACACGTGCGCCTCACTCTCTCCAGCCCATCTGTCTCCAGGAGACTGTTGACGATGTCTGGAAGTCAGAACCAAAAGAAGAAGGCAGTGCCACAGCACAGCACACAGCAATCATGTGGAAAACCCCTCCGGGGTGTAGTGCAGAGAGCCACAGGAGCGGTCCAGACATCAGAAGCGCATCTTCAGAAGCCTGATGGTCTGCTCTATGAGGGAGCGGGTGGAGCTGTGATCCCTCCTCAGCACAAGTTTGAGGGCAATGCAGTTGAGTCAACAGCCAGTGTTTAAGTGGTTAGCCCTTATCTCCCAGCAACAATCCATGCAGAATTCTCAGCCCCTCAAATCCCAGGATGGAAGAGTCTCAGCAACTCCCAGGGTACCATGGGGATACATGCAGGATGTGCTTGTGATGGTCACACGCCAGTTTTACGTTGAGGGAATGGGCACACTTGTGATAAGAAACATTTGGGGCTCATACCATGGAGCCTGTATAACCACATGGCTGAAGTCTATTGCACCCTCCACTCTTGGGAAGCCCGAGATGCTGTGAAGCCGATCCACAATGGGCAGGATTTACATCGCAATGTCCTGCAGGATTGCGTGGGGAGTGGGGTCTCCTGGCTTTCATCGCCAATCTGCACCGTGGCGACAGGCGCACCGTGGTCATTGGCTCACGCCCTCTGAGAAATGCAGCATTGAACCCTGGATCCATTAGTCCTTGTGCCTTTGTTCTGAAATTAAATATCAACGACAAAAATAGCTGAAGGGTGCAGAAAGGGAAGCATTGATTGAGACACCTATTGGACATGTGGGCTCCACAACTTTGGGTGTCTTGTTTGCATTGTGCCTGATGTAGTTTAGCCCTGAAGTCACACACACACACATACAGATGAGCAACATTCTATTCCACAGATGTGACATCTGAAGCCCCTGCGGAAAAGGGGGTGGGGGTTGGAGTTGTGAATGTAATTATTAAAGCAAAGTAGTTCTGTGCTCCATTCTTGAAAGTGGCGTGCCAGTGACCTTCCATTTGCACCCAGTAAATGAGGGGAATCCATTGGCCACTGATGAATGGCACTCACTAAAATGACCCTGCCAAGGTTTTCTCTTCCATTTATCTTCCTGCTGTGCCTTCATGATGGCGTGTGGTTGTGCAGTATACATTAGGCCTCCATGAAACCAAACACTTGAGGGTACTGTTGACTGCTGAAAACGTCATCTAAAGTGGTTCCAGCAGAAGCATTGTTTCACTGCTAACATAGACTCTCATATTTTTGTGGCACTGGATCTTCCATACTATGCATTATTAGCCAGCCCTTAACTAGTCATTAACTTGTCTTTGGCTTGGCACATTAAGAGTAAATGGTACAGCACACTGTCACAGGATAAAGGCATCATGATTACTGCCAGGATTCTGAGGGAAGGAGTCCCTTTCAGTCATGCTGTTTTGCTGCATCTGAAAAACAACATCCCCTACACACATGGACACTATCCCACATCACCCCAAGTGAGGACACTCTGTTATGGGGTCGCTGAGGCCCCCCAATCTTCAGGCCATCTCATACATTCTTTCGCTCCCCCCCAAAACCTCTGGAGACCTTTTCATACCTGCCCTTCCCCTCCCCCTTCCCCCACTCTTACCTCCCCATCTCTCCTTTCATAGGCATCGCTCCCCTCAGGCCCTGACCCATGACAGTGCCACCCTGGAACCCAGGCACCCATACACTGTCATCCTGGCAGTGCTCCTTCCAGCTTGGCAGTGCCACTCTGGGACCTTGGAAGTGGTAGGGTGGTAACGCAAAGGTGCCAGAATGCCACCCTGCCCGGTCCCTGACCACCCAGGGGCCTGGGAGACCCTCCAGATGCTTGCAGGGATTCGCGGCAGGCGATACAATGCTGTTAAATTGCACCAACAGTCAGGTGTCTGGCTAGACAGCAATGTGCGATGTTGCAAATCCCTCCAGCTACCACCTGGAACAAGTCCAAAATGAAAAGTTCATGGCCACAGTGACCTTTACAGCAGCCATCAGCACACCAGCCCATGTCCTGCTCAGAGGTTGTTGTTGTGGCTATAGCAGATTTCAGTGAGGAGATCCTTAGTGAAGCGAAGATGTCTCTGACGCAGTTAGAAGAATTTGTTCCTGAACATACTGGGTGGATATGACCTCCTGCTGAGAGCCCTTTTACCACTCCTTCTTTGAACAGCTTGTCCTGCTGTGTACCCTCTGTTCATTCTGCCAAACATGCTGTATTCCAAGGGAAATGCCAATATGATAACCATGTTTAGGAGCAACTGATTTGTGTCGAAATCTCAGTCGAGAACAAGTCCTTCAGCCACTTTGTTTAAACTTTAGCAACATGAAACAACTATGAAAAGCAAACAATTGTAGAATTGTACTAACAGTAAGGAGAAATCTTTGACAAAGGATTATCAATCTGAAATGTCAACCCTATTTCTCACTCTGCAGATACTGCCAAACCTGATGAGAATTTCCTTCATTTTGTCTTTCTCTGTTAATAAAACTTACAGAAACTTTGATTTTATAAATTGATGCTGGAAGTAATGCTAAACCTATGTAAAACATTAGTTTCCTGGCCAGACACCAAGTTGGAATATCATGTTCCGTTCTGGGGTGTACAGAAGACATTTACCATAGAATTCATAGAAATCCTGCTGTGCGAAAGGAGGCCATTTGGACCATTGAGACCGCACCGACCCTCCGAAAAAGAACTATACCTAGGCCCACTCCCCTCCCTTATCCCCATAACCCCGTGAATTGATCATGGCCGATCCACTCAACCTGCCCTTCTTTGAACACTAAGGGGCAATTTAGCATGGCCTATCCACCTAACCTATACATCTTTGGACTGTGGGAGGAAACAGGAGCACCCGGAGGAAACCCACGCAGAACAGGGCGAACGTGCAAATTCCATTCAGTCACCCAAAGCTGGAATCGAACCCCGGACCTTGCTGCTGTGAGGCAGCTGTGCTAACCACTGTGGCAGTAAAATGATTCCAAAGAGTGATATCAGTTATGTATAGAAATGCGAGAAGCTGGCGTTGTTCTCCTTAGAGTAGAGACGGCTAAGAAATTTGATAAAAATTTGTAAAATCTTAAAGTTTTAGTTAGAGTAAATAAAGAGAAATTGTTTCCATGACTGAAATGTCAATTGCCAAGGAGTCCATATTTCGTAAAAAATATTTTTATTTGTTTTTTAACATTTTTATACATAAAAGCAAAACAACAAGAACAACAGAACCCTCCAACTCTACCAACCAACACCCCAAACACTCAAAGAATGGCCCTCCATCCCAAACCCCCGCCATTTAACATCCCCTCGCAGCTGAAGGTAACCAACTCTTTAAAGTATAGAAAAAGCAGACCCCAATCTCTTGTGGAACCCTTCCATCGTCCCCCTCAAGGTAAACTTGACCTTGTCCCAATACAGCCACACTGAGACACTGGGCGGAAAGGCTGACCTCCAACCCAACAGGACCTGACTGTGAGCAATCAGCAAGGCGAAGCTAAAATGTCTGCCCTCACTCCCATCTGCAGCTCTGGCAAGTCCGACACCCAGGGGACCAAATATGGCACCAGGGGACTGGGCTCCAAATCCAAGTGCAAGATCACTGGTGTGGTGCTGAAAAACGACCCTCCAAATTTCTCCAACTTTGGGCAGGACCAGAAGTATGTACATGTTTGACCGGGCCTCTCCCACACTGCTTGTAAGTGTGCTCCAACCCCATCAAACAACCAGCCCATCCTCGATCCCGTCACATGTGCCCTGTGCACCACCATTAATTATACTAACCCCAGCCTCGCACACAAAGTTGAGGCATTCATCCTCCGAGGCAACACCTCACACCACAACCTCTTCTCCAATGCCGCACCCAGATCCTCCTCCCACTTGACCTTAACCTCCTTCAGCAGCGCCATATCCTCTTCCAAAATTTTCCCATAAATCACAAAGGTGACCCCCCCCCCCCCCCCCCCCCCCCCCCGCCAACCCCATCACCGACAACAATCCGTCCAACAAGGGGAGGGATGTGTCACCGGAAACGTGGGGAAACCCTTCCTTACAACACCTGCATATACCGAATGGCCTCTGCCATTGGAATCTCAAACTTCTCAGTCAACTCTTCCAAACTCGCAAACCGCCCTTCTAAAAATAAGTCCTTCATTTCCTCACGCCTCGCTCCTCCCATCTCTGGAACTTAGCATCCCGTCTCGCCAGCTCAAACACATGATGCTCTCGAGCTGACCCCACCCCCAAATTAAAATGCTGCTAGAACTGCTTCCATATCTTCAGCGTGTTTGCCATCACTGGACTACTCGAGTGTTTCCCTGGAGCAAATGACAGCAGCGCCCGAAACCCACAAAGAGCCCACCTCCATCCTCCCCAACACCACTTCCAGCTCCCTACCCCACTCCCGCCCCTTCTCAACGCTCATCGCCCAATAGTAATACATCAGATTCGGAAGAGCCAAACCCCCCCCCCCATCTTCCAAATCCTCGCCACCTTACCGGCCCATACAAATGATAAAATCAACAGTTCCATCCCCATAAAAATGCCTTCAGCAAAAAGACCGGTAAGCACTGGAATAAAAATGATAACCCCTGCAAATCTTTGCCGCCTGCACCCAGCCTGCCATTGATAGAAGGAGTTTGTTCCACCTCAACAAATCTGCCTTGACCCCATCCACCGGGCTCGTAAAATTCAATTTACCGAGCCGGGCCCAATCCCGAGCCACCTGCATCCCCAGGCACCTGAAGTGAGTAGTTGCCACACGAAACGGCAATCCCCCCAAACCAGCTCCCACCCCCCCACCCGAGAGGAAATGAAAAAGCACTCGCTCTTCGCCAAATTCAATTTCTATCCCGAAAAAAATCCCAAATCTCCTGAGCAGCCCCATTGTATCCCCCATCGTGTGACTCGAGTTAGAAATATACAACAGAAGGTCGTCAGCATACAGGGCCACCTTATGCTCCACCTCTCCTGCCCCTCACTATCCTCCTCCACTTATCCAAGCACCTCAGTGCAATGGCCAAGGGCACACAAAAGGGGGTGGGGGGGACATTGGACACCCCTATCTCCGTTCCCTGAGGCTGAAAATATCCCGAGTTCACCTCATTTGTACAAACAATCGCCTTCAGTTCCTTATATAGCAGTTTGACCCACACCACAAACTTAGGTCCAATTCCAAACCGCTCCAACTCTGCAAACAAATAACTTCACTCGATTCGCTCAAATGCCTTTTCCCCATCCAACGCCAGCACCACCTCCAGCTCCACCCCTTCTGATGGGGAGAGCACCATGTTTAACAAGCACCCCACATTCGAGGACAACTGCCTAACCTTTACAAACCCCGTCTGATCTTTCCCAATCACCTGTGGAAGGTACTCCTTCAATCTAAGTGCCAACACTATGGAAAGAATCTTGGCATCCAGTTTAATAGGGATATTGTCCAATACTACCCACACTCCACCAGGTCCTCATCCTTTTTTAACAACAGTGAAATAGGTGCCTGTCCCATCGTCTCCAGGAATGCCCCCTTAGCCACCGCATCCTCACACATCTCCACCAAAAACATCTTACAGAATTCCACTGGGAACCCATCCGGCCCCGGCGTTTTACCCATTTGCATCTTCCCTATCGCTGTCTGAAACTTCTCAATCCTCACTGGCTCCTCAATCCCCACCCTCTCCTCCTCTCCTACTTTAGGACACTCCAGCCCCGACACTCCATCCCCTCCAAGAATTCCCTCATATCCAATTGATCCCCTGGAGGCTCCGACCTATACAACCTCTTCTAAAACTCTTCAAATGCCCTGTTCACCAGCTCCGACGCCACCACCAGCCCCCTTACCCCATCCCGGACCTGAACAATCTCTCATGAGATCGCCTGCTGGCAGAGCTCTCCCGCCAGCAAACGACTGGCATTCTCTCCGTACCTGAACACCACACCCTTCACCCGCCTCAACTGACGTCCCGCTTTTCTTGTAGACAAAAGGTGAAACTGCGTCGACAGTTCCTTTCTACTGACCAAAACCTCCGGAACGGCATCATCTACATACTTCCCCTCAACATTCCAGACGTCATCTCCCAGCCGCTGCCACTCCTCTCTTGCCTGCCTCGCCAGCTGCACCTCATATGAGATGATCTCGCTCCTTACCACCACCTTCAGCATCTCCCAAACCACCGACAGCGAGACCTCCACATTCTTATTAAACCCACATAATCATCAATCACCTTTACCATCCTCACACAAAGCCTTGGATCTGCAAGCAGCCCCACATCCAACCTCCACCCCGGTCTCTGTGCCAGCCTCCTCCCCAGGACCACATCCACCAAATGCAGAGCATGATCCGAAATGACTATCGCTGAGTATTTGGCTTTCCTCACACCCGACAACGACTTTCCCATTATAAAGCAGTCAATCCTCAAGTATACATTATGCACTGGCGAAAGAAAGGAATACTCTCTTCCCTCTGGATGGAAGAACCATCACAGGTTCACTCCGCCTACCTCCTTCATAAATGCTGCCAACACGTCAACCCCCTCGCTAAGGGGTCAACGGGCAGGGCTTACATCGATCCATCTTTGGATGCAAAACTGTATTTAAACCCCACCTAAAATTTACTGATGCGTGTCCAGACTTGGTATGGCCGCCGCCATTCTCTTCATAAACACTACATCATCCCATTTCAGGGCATATACGCTCACCAACACCACCAACCTCCCGTCTAAAGCACCCGCTACTGTAATGCTATCTGTCCCCTGATACGCCACCACCTTCTCCATCGGAAACCTAACTCTCTTATCCACTAGTACCCGATGCCACAGGCCTTATTATCAAATCCCGAGTGGAACACCCGATTCACCCAACCCTTCCAAAGCCTAACCTGGTCCTTCACCCTCCAATGGGTCTCCTGCGACATCACCACATTGGCTCTGAAGCTCTTCAAATGCGGGAAGACTCTCGTCTGCTTCAGTCCACCCAACCCCTGCACGTTCCATGTTACCATTCGGACTGAGGGCCTCTCACACCCCTCCCCCTCCTATTAGCAATGACCACGACCCCGAACCTCAAATTACTGTTATAAAGCCCTGCCCTCGCCCTGTTAAAGGTCGGCCACCATTTTACCAGCTACACCGTGACATCCTTGTATATATGAATACCACTGCCTTTCATCTCACCTGCCGAATCTGCTTCGCCTACCTGAAGACCACCTTCATCATTTGATAGCAGTGAAAACAGACTACCACAGCTCTTGGTCGATCATTCGCCTTTGGCTGGAGCGATCGATGGGCCCTATCTAGTTCAAAGAGGGAGGTGTTCTCCTCCTCTCCCAACAATTTGGTGAACATCTCGGAAAAGTACTCGGTTGGTCTCCGGCCCTCCAGCCCCTGAGGCAGTCCCACAATCCGAAGATTCTGCCGCCATGACCTGCTCTCCAGGTCCTCTCTGGCTCTCAGCCCTTTGTTACTTTCCTCCACCTCCCGCAGTTCCTCTCCCATCGAGGTGAACTAGTCGCTATGCCGCGACAATGCCTCCTCCACCCTCTTCAACACCTTTCCTTGCTCCTGCACTGCCATCGACATCCTTCCCAGAGCCTCCTTTATTGGGGCCAACTTATTGTCCACTAACTGTTTGAGCGTTCCCATCATCTTCTTCCCATGTCCCTCAAACTTCACCGCCATCACCTCGGCCAGCATGGTCCACCATAATGGGCGCAGCCCCACCCGGTGAGCTTGCCCATGCCATCTTTCCTCCCATAGAACCCCGCACAAAACCCAAGCTCTCAAGAGGACTAGCGCTCGATCCTTTTTATGGGTTTTCGTTTCTTCCGTTGGGTTTTCAACATCCTATAATTACCACAACTTTACTGGAGACAATTCATTTAAAATTTCCCCCCAAAACTGTGAAATGGGCCAAAAATCGAAAGCTCTAGTGGGAGCCACCCTACGTGTGACCTCCACCTACATGTCACCACCGGAAGGGCTCAGAGGCACTTTAACTTGTTTGGCAAAATAACCAAATGTAGCCATGAGGAAAACAGCAAGTGATTAGGTTTTGGAATATGATACCTGATAGGGAGGTGGAAACAGATTGAAGAGTAGCCTTCAAAAGGGATGTGGAGAAATACCTGAAACAATAATTGCCAGGAAATGGGGAAATAATAACTGGATTTCTCTTCGAAAGTTGGGGAGTGGGGCTGACCGACTACAGGGCGATTGGACAGATTGCTGGTTGTGGGGAACCGGGGGCATATCATAGGGGGATTTAACAGATTACAGCGACACTGGACAGATTGCGGATGTTGAACAAGAGACTGGGCTGGGCTCTTCTGGGTTTACCAATGCAGCCGGAGTGAAGCACTGCCACTTTTCAAGGCTGGCAAGTAGTGCTGTAAAGAAACTTACCTGTTCTATTCGGTCCTTCACCCCTCCCTTCAGCTGCTAGGTTTCCCAAGGTGTTAAAAGTAAATCTCAATTCAAAATGGAAGCGCATATATCCTCCTTAAAAAAAAAATTGAGGACATTAAAATATCTTAAAGATAATCTCGAGAGCAGATTTGTGACTATGGTGACATAGGTCCATTGAAACCAGAAGTTACTGCGTCGTGGATCAGTTTCCCAAATTTTAATTTTTAAAAGGGAATTCTTTTAATTAAAAAGAGCTTTTATCCCTTTACAGATTACCGGAATGGTCAGGATATTTGCGCCATAGCAAAGGCGTGTTGCCAGCTTGGGGTGGATGAATACGGCTGGATTGCTGCTGCTGTGGGCTGGAGTCTCTGGTTCCTCACCATCATCCTTATTTGCGTCAATAAAGTAGGAAAACTGAGGCCTGAGGAGTCAGAAAAATACCCTGCACCCTGAAACACGGGAAGCAAAGCCAACCACAAAATTGGAAAGGACCAAAGGGGGGAAAGAGAGTGGCGACCAGCTCTCATCCAATCAGGATGCACGGACAACGTTTCAAATCTGGTTTGCGTTCTTTGGCACGCTGGCTTTTCTGTGGATTTATATTGCCATCGGCACACCGCAGCAAACAAATGGGATGAAACCGAAGCAAGAATCTCTTTCAGAAATGGAATTAACACCAGCTGTTAGACGATTGAACTGGGCTGAGAAGAACTCAGTCAAGCATTTTCAAAAATTAAATATTTTCTTATCAATGTAAATATGTCTTATACCCCAGAACAGAATACAAAGGGAAACTGATCACCTGATACCAAATTCCTTTCTCTGTAATCTTTTTCGTAGCTATTTTAACATACTTTTCCTGTCAGTCCACTGTGCTTAATACTCATTCTCCTTCCTACCGTCACCACTATGCTAAAATCAAGATTGTTACTCAGATTCCTTACATCCCTGTGATCTTTTCTTCCTCTTGTGGGTTTTTAAAAACTGAAGTTTGTCTTTAAATTCTTGACTTACCTTGTCTTTTCTTCCACTCTTTCCAATTTTGGTGACACGTTTGGGTCTGATCCTTCACCCAGGTCTCCCTTCAAACGAGTAAGGGTCTTATTACAATAATTGCTCACTTCAACTCAACCAGGCGACAATCAGGTTTGACCTAAGATCCAATATGTTCGAGGCATAGGGTTTACTAAATAATGTTAGCTCCAATTTTGCTATAAAATGTAATATCTTTCATTAAAAATATCTAATACTTTGGACTTGAAATTTATTGCTGAAATAGTAAAAGAAAATCATTTCTAATAATTATCATTTGATTGATGCATGCAATAGGCCTACATCAAAGGTGCTTCACTCATTTGAGGAATCAATATTAGGGTTACTTTGATGCTTCCAACAGCTGCTTCATTCATCTATCCTTGTTCCCAAAGACCATCATACAAATCGCTATAAAGTCTACCAGACAGAGGAATGGGTTTAAGGGAACAAACGGACTTTTCTCATCCGTGACATTTTCTTACCTTACACGCCACAGGATCTGTATGATTTAAGCTTGGTAATAAAATGCATGAACCTGTTGAACAAGTTTTTTGCATTCAAATGGTGCTATTATACCTCAAATAGTCAAAGTTTTTTTCCCAGGGTGGAAGAGTCAAATACTAGGGCACATAGGTTCAAGGTGCAAGGGGCAAAGTTTAGAGATGTGAGAGGGAGGTTTTTTTTTTTTACACAGAGGGTAGTGGGTGGCTGGAACTCGCTACCAGAGGATGTGGTGGAAGCAGGGACGATAGTGACATTTAAGGGGCATCTTGACAAATACATGAATAGGGTGGGAATAGAGGGATACGGACCCTGGAAGTGCAGAAGGTTTTAGGTTAGACGGGCAGCATGGTCAGCACAGGCTGAGGGCCAAAGGGCCTGTTCCTGTGCTGTATTTTTCTTTGCTCTTTGTAAATAACCAATTAAGAACAACACTGCCTTACAGTAACTGGTAGCCACAGAACGCTGAGTTATACTGCATGCTCTGTCACAAACATCTGGAAGTCTTACAAGCTTTATTTAACAGCCAAACATTGATCAAATTTGTATCATTAATAAAAGCTCAACAGTCCTGTCAGGTGATGAACCAGTTTGAACTACATACTCCTAGTACAGTATGAGGTTACTTTTCTTAATCACTTTAGAATCATAGAATCTACAGTGCAGAAGGAAGCCATTTGGCCCATCGAGTCTACACCGGCCCCTGAAAGAGCACCCGATACAAGCCCATGCCTCCACCCTATCCCTGTAGCCCAGTAACCTCACCGAACCTTTGGGCATGAAGGGGCAATTTTAGCATGACCAACCCACCTAACCTGCACATCTTTGGACTGTGGGAGGAAACCGGAGCACCCGGAGGAAACCCACGCAGACACAGGGAAAACGTGCAGCCTCCGCACAGATCGTGACCCAAGCCAGGAATCGAACCTGGGACCCTGGAGCTGTGAGGCAGCGGTGCTAACCACTGTGTTACCATGCCACTTTACATGTGCAGAAACCACTGCTGTAAACAATTTACATTAATAATATGGACCTTGGAATCAAAAACATTGAGCTGGATTCTCAGCCGGCCGATTGCGGAATCACGAACCGTGATCGGGCAGAGAATACGGCATTTGCTGAAAATCGAGGTGAGCCCCATGCGCTCAGCAGAATGTCATGCTCCGGTGCCTCGCTAGCAGCGTGAATGTGTTCCATGCCCTGCGCCGCCGTGGGCATGCAAATAGTACAGTAAAAACAGTCGGCATCAGATTAATGGGCCAAACTCGGTAGCTCCGGCTTCCCGTGATGCTCCGCCTCCACCAGACGGACGTGACAATGGTGAGGTTCACTTGTGGTATTTAAAAATGGACATTGGGTGCCGTGTCTGCCGAGGGACTGAGAGGAGGTAAGGAAGGTTTTCAAAGGCGCAACAGTAGAACATAGAAAATACAGCACAGAACAGGCCCTTCAGCCCACGATGTTGTCCCGAACGTTTGTCCTAGAATACGAACAAATTAATCTACACCCCATCATTCTACCGTAATCCATGTACCTATCCAGTAGCCGCTTGAAGGTCAGTAATGTTTCCGACTCAACTACTTCCACAGGCAGTGCATTCCATGCCCCCACTACTCTCTGGGTAATAAACCTACACATCCCCCCTATATCTTCCACCATTCGCCTTAAATTTATGTTCCCTTGTAATGGTTTGTTCTACCTGGGGAAAAAGTCTCTGATTGTCTACTCTATCTATTCCCGTGATCATCTTATAAACCTCTATCAAGTCTCCCTCATCCTTCTCCATTCTAATGAGAAAAGGCCTAGCACCCTCAACCTTTCCTCGTAAGACCTACTCTCCATTCCAGGCAACATCCTGGTAAATCTCCTCTGCACCTTTTCCAAAGCTTCCATATCCTTTCTAAAATGTGGTGACCAGAACTGCACACAGTACTCCAAATGTGGCCGTACCAAGGTTTTGTACAGCTGCATCATCACCTTACGGCTCTTAAATTCAATTCCTCTGCTAACGAACGCTAGCACACCATAGGCCTTCTGAACAGCTCTATCCACTTGAGTGGCAACTTTCAAAGATCTATGAACATAGACCCCAAGATCTGCTTCTCCACATTGCCAATAACCCTACCGTTAACCCTAGACTGCCAGTTGTGCCACTGGCTGGGGAGGCATCTGCCAGGGCCGGGTGGGTGGAGGCTTGAGGTGTTCTGTCAGGACCAGAGTGGCTGAGGAAACTGCTATTGGCTGATAATGCCTATCTGGAGGCCACAGACCGATGTGGAGAACCGCTAGAACAATGCCCATGCACCGTCATTGGGAGCGGCATCGGTGTCTTCAAGATACGCTTCAGATACCTGGACCACTCTGGGGGGCCCTCCAATAAAGCCCTGGGAGGGTGTCCCACATCCCGGTGACCTGCTGCATCCTCCATAACATTACACTGCAGAGGGGCGCAGATTTGGCTAGGATGAGGCCCGGCTAGGCATGGAGACTGCATGGTGTGCACATTGAGGCCGTCATGCATGGGACAACGCGATTGCCTCCAGGTTTACCAACTAATGGGCCTGGCCAGCATCAGCTGAACCGTCCCTTTCCACCACAACAAACCCCCCATCTCCCCTACTCCTCCACTCATGCTTCCCCTTGCGCTCCATTCCCCCCAGCCCAGCACCCCCACCCCTCTTGGAGCCTCCCACCAGCTGCACCCTGGGTTGGCAGTATCAGCGGATCTGGTCCATGGTGCTGTCAGTCCTGGCACCTCAATTTTCCTTGAAAAAGTTGATGAACGGATTCCATCTCTGGGCAAACCCATCAACTGACCCTCTTAAGGCGAACCTAATTTTCTTCAACCTTAGGAACTCCACCAGGTCGCTCACTCTCACCCCGGCTTTGATGGTGTCATGTGAGAGTACCTTTAAGAAATGGGTGTTTACTACTGGTGATGTCCGAGAGTGGGTGGAGCTAGGCTGTCTGTCAGCTTTTTTACTTTCATTTTAGGCTGTTTGCTGCAGGGTGTGTTTTAGTTCCTTTTCAGAGCTGGATAGCTGCAGTCACAGCCAGAAGGGGTATTAATCTCTCTCTCTGTACTCTAAAGACTGTAAATCAATCCTTTGGTGATTTAAAACTAAAAACTGCTCTCAGTAGTGACTTTAACCTGATGTGCTTCTGTTAAACATTTCGTTTTTTATGTCTTATGGATGTTAAAAGGACAGCTTGAGGATTACTTAGTGTATTCTTTGGGGGTTGTATTGGAATTAATGGTTGCTAAGATGTTCACTGTATGTTTTAAAAAGGTTAACTTGAGTTCATATATTTCTATTTCTGCTTTACCACACCTGTAGAGTGGGTCGTGTGCTCCCCATACCACAATCTCTTAAAAGTTGTGGGTCAGGTGAACTCCATGACACACTTTGGGGTTCTCTAAACCCTGGCCCATAACAGTGGCTCAGAGTCATTCCACTCCAGCAAAATCCATCTCTTGGCTACCAGGGAGGCAAAGGCCAAAATGTCAGCCTTTCTCACCCCCTGGATTCCCAGATCTTCCGACACACCAAATATTGCCAGAACCTCATCCTATAGCCCCGGAGGCAGCAGATCAGGCAAGGACGTCACTGCTACCTCACATAGTCCCGCACCTGTAGTATCAGAACCTGGTCCCACTGGGCAGCTCATAATCCTCCTCCAATTTCTCGAAATTCAAAAAGTTGCCCCCACAGACAGGTCCCCATCGCCAGGCCCGAAACCCCGTATCCGACCTCCTCCCCCCACCCCGATGCAAATCTATGATTACTGCAAATCAGTGTCCACATTGAGACACCCTCCAACCTCCTGTGCTGCTGCCACTGTCCCTACACCCTCAGGCCGCTACCATCACCGGGCTGTGGAGTACTTGGCTGACGAGAACGCCAGAGGCGCCTTCGACAACGTACCACTGTACCCCAAACACGTACCACTGCAAAAGGCTCCCTACATCTGCTCCCGTCCCGACCCCTCCCCTACTACCCACCTCCTTACCATAACAATATTCACTGCCCAATAATAATTCACTACGTTTGACAAGACCAGCCTGCCCCGGCCGCACCCCGTTCTAACAGCAACTCGGGAATTTCCCCGCCAACTCAAACTCAGGACATCAAAGCATTACCTTTCAGAAAGAATGATTTTGGGATGAAGATCGGGAGCTTCTGAAAAACAAAAGCCTCAAGAGCACTGTCATTTTCACTGTCTGCACCCACCCCTCATCTGTCCCACCAACCACGCCAGATTCAATGTGTGTAGTTGTTGCCATCCCCGTGCCACCTGGGTGCCCAGATACCTGAAGCTCACCCTCACCACCTTAAATGGCAGCTCATCCAACCTCCTCTCCTGCCCCTGGCCTCGATCAGGAAGACTTCACTCTTTCACTCTGTTTAGCTTATTTCCGGGAAACCGGCCAAACTCTTCTAGAATATTCATAATTCCCCCAATGCCACCTAGTGGGTCCGAGATATAAAGCAACAGGTCGTCCACATATAGCGAGACCCTGTGCTCAATAGCAACCCCCTCCCCCGCACAATCCCCTTTGATGCTCTTTGATCAATTCTTTGATGCTCTAAGTGCCATTGCCAGTGGCTCTGTTGCCAAGGCAAAAAGCAACGGGGAGAGTGGGCACCCTTGTCCCACGGTGTATTCTGAAGTATCACCCGATCCGTATGTCCGTTCGCCACCGGCGCCCTATGCAACAATCTGACCTAGTCCCCAAACCCCTGCCCGAACCCAAACTGTCCTAACACTTCAAATACTTCCACTCCACCCGATAGAATGCCTCCTCTGCATCCATCACAACCGCCACCTCCGCATCCTGTCCCTCTGGGGGCACCATTATCACATTAAGTAATCTGACCTTCGCTGACACATGCCTCCCCTTTAAAAACCCTTCTGACATTCCCCTATCGCCACCCGGCACATAGTCATCAATTCACAAGGCCAAGATCTTTGCCAGCAATTTGGCGTCCACATTTAGCACCAATATCTGGTGATAGGACCCACATTGCACCGGGTCTTTATCCTCCTTTAATATTAGGGATATGGAAGCCTGCGATAATGTAGGAGGGAGTTCCCCCTTATCCCTCGCCTCATTATATTCTCGTACCAGTAGGGCCTAAGATTCCCAGAAAACGTCTTATAAAATTCTACAGGGAACCCATCCGGGCCCGGGGCCTTCCCTGCCTGCATCCCCCCCATGCCCTCCACCAGTCCAATGGGGGTCCCCAGCCACTCCACCAGGTTCTCCTCCACCTTGGGGAACTCCAGCCTGTCCAGGAATCGCCACTCCTCATAAACCCCATTCACCCCCACCTGGTCCAGCACTGCTCTTCCCCTCCCATCCTTCACCCTTCCTATCTCCCTTGCCGCCTCCTGCTTCCTGATTGGTGGGCCAGCATCCTACCTGCCTTCTCCCCGCACTCATACAATGCCCCTCTGGCCCTCCGCAACTTCCCCACTGCCTTCCCAGTGGACGCCAACCTGAACTCCATCTGAAGCTTCTGATCTCCTTCAACAATCCCGCCTCTGGGGTCTCAGAGTATCTCCTATCCACCTGCAGGATCACGTCCCCCAGCCTTGTCATCTCTGCTCGCTCTGCCTTTGTGCCCGATATGGGGCAGAACGGTAGCATTGTGGATAGCACAATTGCTTCACAGCTCCAGAGTCCCAGGTTCGATTCCGGCTTGGGTCACTGTCTGTGCGGAGTCTGCACATCCTCCCCGTGTGTGCGTGGGTTTCCTCCCGGTGCTCCGGTTTCCTCCCACTGTCCAAAGATGTGCAGGTTAGGTGGATTGGCCATGATAAATTGCCCTTAGTGTCCAAAATTGCCCTTAGTGTTGGGTGGGGTTACTGGGTTATGGGGATAGGGTGGAGATGTTGACCTTGGGTAGGGTGCTCTTTCCAGGAGCCGACTCGATGGGCCGAATGGCCACCTTCTGCACTGTAAATTCTATGATAATGAACTCCCCCTGACCACTGCCTTGAGCACCTTCTATAGCATGGCGCTGGAAACCTCACCCATGTCATTCAACTCTACAAACCCTCGAATGGTGGTCCTCTTCCACTCGCACATCTCCTTATCTGCTAACAACCCCACATCTAGCCTCCACTGCGGGTGCTGCCCCACACCCCCCTGCCCCTCCCCCACCAGTCAAACCTGTGCGGCCCGTGGTCTGAGACTGTAATCACCGAATACGCCGAGTCGACTACCCCCACCAGCAGCATCTTGTTTACCACAAAATAATCGATCCGCAAATACATCCTGTACACATGGGAGAAGTATGAGAACTCCTTCACCCTGGGCTTCCCAAACCTCCACGGATCCGCCCCCCATGCATGCGTTCCACGAACCCCTTCAGCTCCGTCGCCACCGCCGACATCCTCTCCAACTCGAGCTTGACCGGTCCAAACCTGGTTCAATGACTGTGTTAAAGTCCCTCCCCCCATAATCAATCAGTGCGAGTCCAAGTCCGGGATCTTCTCCAGCACCTGCCTCATGAACTCAACATCGTCTCAGTTTGGGGCATAGACATCCACCAAGACCACGGGCAAACCCTCCAGCTTCCCAATCACCAAAACTCCCTCCCAAATCTGCCACACACTTCCCCACCTCAAGTGCCACCCGCTTGTTTATCAGCACCCCCCCCCCCCCCGTATCTTCATATCTAATCCTGAATGAAAGACTTGCCCCATCCACCCTTTCCGCCATGTCCGCCTTCAAACTCAAGTGCGCGAACACACGTGGCTGTTTGACTGGCCCATTCAACCCTCCATGTGACCAACCTGGTCAGGCAGCACCCCTCCCCTCCCGATCAACCATATCCCTTCTTGGGCCAGTCCCTAGCCCATGTCACCACTTCCTTTCTTGCTGCGCTGCAGCAATCACACCTGTGTCAGCGACCCCGCTCTTCCCCCTCCCCTAAATAAAACAACAATCCCATCCCCCACTGCTACACTAATCACCTGACCACCCCCCACTGCGCTCCTATTAGCTAGCCAACCCAGCTAGCCTGGCAGCCCCCACCCATGGCGTCTAAACCTTACACACCCCACTGATTCCACTCCCCACCCTGCTCGCACACCTCCAGAGCTCAAACAACTAATGGAATAAGAATAAAAAAAGGTGCACTTACCCTCCACGTTCCCCAAATATCCCACCACAGATCCCAACAAAACAGCTCAAAGGAGAGAAGTTCTCTCATAAACAACAAATAAAAGGCAATAAAAAAAGAAAAGGCAGAAGAACGAACATGTCCTCACATTTCCTCCACGTAGAACATAGAGTGCAGATGGAGTCCATTCGGCCCATCGAGTCTGCACCAACCCACTAGCCCTCATATCTACCCTATCCCCGTAACCCAATAACCCCTCCTAACCTTTTTGGTCACTAAGGGCAATTCATCATGGCCAATCCATCTGACCTGCACGTCTTTGGACTGTGGGAGGAAAGCGGAGCACCTGGACACACAGAGAACGTGCAGACTAGGCACAGACAGTGATCCAGCAGAGAATTGAACCTGGGACCCTGGCGCTGTGAAGCCACTCTACTATCCACGTGCTGCTCTAATGTCCTCCCTCTCCTGCCATTATCTCTTAGAAACTCCACTGCCTTTGATAAGCAGAGTGCACACATTGGCAATGACTGGAATGAGTGAAGCTAGCCCCTTCAATTGTGGGAGACACCCTCATTCCATACGAGAAACAGGCATGACTGATGATGGGACCCCACCAATGTATTGGAAGCCTTGCGCAAAGCACATTGTAAGGGCCATTCATGTTGATTCCCTTATTTCGCATTTCTTTTACTTTGTGTTTATCATTTTTATCCGTGGATGCTTACTGGATATATATCTTGAAGTGGGGCAGAGGAAATGGGGAACTCAAAGTTACCAAAGACTGTGCTAAGCTTCTGAACAGCAGAATGCAGGCATTTTGGCACCCGAGAGATCGGTGGGACTTGGTTCGATTGGAGGACTTGAGGACAATGAATCACCTGGCAACAGGAAGTAATTGGGTCCTATATGAATGGGATGATTTTCAGGGAGCCAGGGAAAGGACAGTCAGATCCTGGATGCCCAGAGGAAAGAAGCTATTATCATAGAATTATCATAAAATTTACAGTGCAGGAGGAGGCCATTCAGCCCATCGAGTCTGCACTGGCTCTTGGAAAGAGCACCCTACCCAAGCCCACACCTCCACCCTATCCCCATTACCCAGTAATCCCACCCAACACTAAGGGCAATTTATCATGGCCAATCCACCTAACCTGCACATCTTTGGACTGTGGGAGGAAACCGGAGCACCCGAAGGAAACCCACGCGCACATGGGGAGAACGTGCAGACTCCGCACAGACAGTGACCCAAGCCGGAATCGAACCTGGGACCCGTGAAGCAATTGTGCTAACCACAATGCTACCGTGCTGCCCCTTTCGCTCCTGTATTCTCCAGAAAAGCTGCGGTGTTTCTGAAACTACGGAGAGCCAAATTAATCTACAGTGAAAGCCATTACAGGCTGAAAGCAGAAACCTAGAATTGAAAGCCTAGATTGAAGGAAGGGAGGGACAACCATCAAAAACAAAGACTATTAGCCATTTATTTTACACCCCTCTGTGTTTGTTAGTACATCTTGTGTGTATGTTTGTAGAAGATAGGGACAAGTTAAAGTGGGAGGTTAGGAATTAGATAACAGTTAGCTAGTTCTATTTGCTGCATATTTCATTACAGTTGTTATTAATAAAATTAATTGTTTCAATTTACAATGTGTCAATGTGGGATCAAATAACAAAGGGAGGAAAAGATCAAGTTCTGGTAACCGGAGTTTCAACAGATAGGGAGGAAGATAAAAAGTATGTCAGAGTAGGAAATCTCTGGATTACTTCCAGTTCCATAAGCTAGTGAATATAGGAATACTAGAATAAAACATAAATGTGTGGCTGAAGAAATGGTGCAGGGAAGAGAATTCAGGTTCCTGGGGTCTAGTTTTGTGACAAGAGGCAGCTATTCAAAATGAATAGGTAGCATCTCATCAGAGCTGGGCCCAATGTCCTCAAGTGGAGGTTGATTAATGATGTGGGGAGGATTTAAACTAGTTCCAGATAAAGCGCTTTCTTAACTTACACAGATAAACTCACATTCAGCGGCAGAAGAGATCATGCACCACCATTATTTAAAGGGTTCAACTACTCTCATTGGCACTTGCTGAGTTTGTGTAAGTGTTTATACTTCTATTTAAACTGCTAAAGTCTACAAGGACGTCTTGTGCTCGGTCCCTTGTACTTTATGATGAACTCACCAAACACTTTGATCTGTCCAAACCAAGATCCTGTTATTGTGTCTCGTGCGGTGGGGTGGCAATCTGATACACAGCACGCTATCATGGAGTCTTGCTACTCCTCTCAAAGATATACATGACCAATTACATCTACGTCTTATTACCATCTCAATCTTGTTCTGAAGATGGCCGGATGTTCCTCTCTTTATAGCCAGGTCTCAGGTCACATGACCATGGTCTGGAGACCGCACGGTGTGTCTGTACCGCCACCTGTTGGTTGGAGGTCTCACACCATCCAACTATGAAATAGCCCATAGGCACATCACCACTGGGTGGTTCGCAGGACCCCACACACAGCGCCCACACCTGTCCTCCACTCTCTCAAAGAACCTACTCATCCAGGCCAGTTATGTGCTCCCTGTGGACCACCTTAAACTGTATCAGGCTGAGCCTGGTACACAACAAGGATGCGTTAACTTTCCTCAGGGCCTCCTCCCATAACCCGGCCTCCAACTCCCCACCCAGCTCTTCTTCCCACTTTCTGTTCATCTCCCCTATTGGGGCTCCCTCCCACTCCATCAGTTCCTTATAGATCCCTGAAATCTTCCCCTCTCCTACTCCTGTTCTCGGCACCACCTTATCCTGTAGCCCCCGGTGTCTACTTCCTGACCATCGCAATATTCGCCGCCCAGTGGTAATTAATGAAATTCGGAAGAGCCAGCACTATCCCCTCCTTCCTCCCCACCACCCTTCCCCAGCTTCAGCAGCACCTTTTTCACCCTCAGAGTCTTGCCCGCCCAAACAAATCCCGATATCTCTGCATTCACTTTTTTGAAGAACACCTTGGGGATAAAATTTAGAAGGCTTGAAAAAACAAACAAAAACGTCGGGAGGACTGTCATTTTAACTGTCTGAACTCACCCTGCCAATGACAACGGGAGTGCATACTGGGGCTGGTTTAGCACACTGGGCTAAATCGCTGGCTTCTAAAACAGACCAAGGCAGGCCAGCAGCACGGTTCAATTCCTGTACCAGCCTCCCCAAACAGGCGCCGGAATGTGGCGACTAGGGGCTTTTCACAGTAACTTCATTGAAGCCTACTCGTGACAATAAGCGATTTTCATTTGATTTTCATTTCATCCCACCTCCGAATGTTCACCCCCATCTGATCGACCAACTGACCCAAATTCAGCTTATGCAGCTGCTCCCACTCCTGCGCCACCTGCATACCCAAATACCGAAAGCTCCCTCCCACAACCTTGAATAGCATCTCACCAAATTTCTTCTCCTGCCCCCTCGTCTGGATCGCAAAGAGCTCACTTTTACCCATATTCAATTTGATTCCTGAAAAACGGCCAAATGCCTCTAATTTCCCTATAATTTCTCCAGTCACACCCCCCTCCCCCCAAGCAGGTCCGATATGTACAGAAGTAGATTGTCCGCATAGAGCGACACCCTATGTTCCACCCCCCTCGTACTATTCCCTGCCAGACCCTTGACATTCTCAGTGCCAATGCCAATGGCTCTATAGCCAAGGAAACAACAATACGGAAAGTGGGCACCCTTGCCTCGTCCCCTGGTGCAACCTGAAGTAATGTGATCTTACCCGATTCGTCCACACACTCGCCACCGGTGCCTGGTATCAGCAACCGGATCCAATCCACAAATCCCTGCAAAAACCCAAACTGCCACAGGACCTCCTGTAAATATTCTCACTCCACCTGATCAAAGGCCTTCTCTGCGACCATGGCCACCACCACCTCAATCTCGCACCTCTCTGGAGGCATCATAATTATATTAAGCAACCTCCTAATGTTGGTCGCCAAATGCTGCCCTTTAACAAACTCAGTCTGGTCCTGCCCTGTTACCCCTGGGACACAGCTTTCCAGGTCCTTATCCCACTTTAAAATGAGGGAAATGAACGCCTGCGACAATGTCGGGAGGAGTGCTCCCAACTCCTTTGTTTCATTGAAGGCCCTTACCAACAGCGGTCCCAACACCCCCGAGAACTTCTTAATAAATTCCACCCGGTACCTGTCCGGTCCCCCGGGACCTTACACGATTGCATCGCCTCCAACCCTGCTCCCCAATTAGGGCCCCCAGGTGTTCCACCAGCTCCTCATCCAGCTTCAGGAACTCCAACCATCCCAGAAACCACTTCATCCCCTCTTCCCATTTGTACAATTTGCTGTAAAACTCTCTAAACACCCCATTCATCCCTGCCGGGTCCGAGACCGTGGGCGGAATTCTCCGACTCCCCGCAGGGTCGGAGAATCGCCCGGGGCCGGCGTAAATCCCGCCCCCGCCGTGGCCGTAATTCTCCGCCACCCGGGAATGGGTGGGGGCGGGAATCATGCGCGCCGGTCGGCGGGCCCCCCACGGCGATTCTCCAGCCCGCGAAATCCCGCCACTGTCAGGCCTCTCCTGCCGACGTGGTTTAAATCACCTCTGGTGCCGGCAGGAGCAGGTGGCGGGAGCGGGCCCTGGGGTCCTGGGGGGGGGGGGCGCGGGGCGATCTGACCCCGCGATCGGGGCCTACCGATTGGTGGGCGGGCCTGTGCCATGGGGGCTCTCTTTTTCTTCCGCCGCTGCCACGGCCTCCACCATGGCGGAGGTGGAAGAGACCCCCTCCACCGCGCATGCGTCGGGGTGACATCAGCGGCCGCTGACGCTCCGGCGCATGTGCGGACTCACGCTGGCCGGCGAAGGCCTTTTGGCCAGCCGTGGCGCCGGTCAGTGGGATGCCAAAGGCCGTTTGCGCCGGTCGGCAGAGCGGGAGCCAGTCCGGCGCGGGCCTAGCCCCTAAAGGTGCGGAGAATTCCGCACCTTTGGGGAGGCCCGACAGCGGAGTGGTTCTCGCCACTCCGGTATGCCGGGACTCCCCGCCCCGCCAGGTTGGGGAGAATCCCGGCCCATATTCCCGTATCCTTCACTTTCCCAATCTCTCTCGCCGTCTCCTGCTTCCTCAACTAGTGCGCTAACATCCTGCTCGTTTTCTCCCAATACTCGTATCCTGCACCTCTCGCCCTTCGCAATTGCCCGACCATCTTTCTCGTGGATAACAACCCAAATTCATTTGTGCAAGTCTCAAAACCATACCTGCCGAAACCTCCCCACCCATGTCGTTAATCTCAACATACCCCCCAGATGGCCTTCCTCACCCACTCACACACCTCTTCCTCCATCCACTCACATACCTCTTCCTTACCCACTCACACACCTCTTCCTCCATCCACTCACACCTCTTCCTCTGCTAACAGTCCCACATCCAACCTCCATTGCGGCGCTGGGCCCCCACTTGCTCACTCATAAATCCACCCAGTGCGGGACATGGTCCGACACCACTATTGTCAAATACGCCAGCGTTTTATACAATATGAAGAAATCTTTTCGGGAGTGCACCTTCGGCACATGGAGTTAGACAAAAATTATTTCATCCTTGGCCTCCTAAATCTCCACGGATCTCTCCCCTCCCCCCACACCATGTGCTCCATGAACCCCCGAAGCTCCTTAGCTTTAGCCGATACCCTCCCCAACCTCGAGTTCGACCGGTCCAGTCTCGGATCCAGGACCGCATCAAAATCCCCTCCCACGATAATCAGCCGATGACAGTCCAGGCGTAGAATCTTCTCCAGCACCCGTCTCGTAAATTCTACATCATCCCAGTTCGGGGCTTAGATGTTTACTAACACCACCGGCATCCCCTCCAACTTCCCCCTTACCATAACGTACCTACCCCACAGATCTCCACTATATTTCCCACCTCGAACGCCACCAGCTTATTAACCAAAATCGCTATCCCCTTCATTTTAAAGTTCAATCCCGAATCAAATACTTGCCCAACCCACCCCTTCCTCAACCTAATCTGGTTCCCCCACCTTCAGGTGCATCTTTTGTAGCATGGCCACATCCACCTTCAATCGCTTTAAATGTGCGAACACATGGGCCATCGTGACTGGCCCATTCCACGTGACCACCCTGCCTCCTCCACCCTGCTGATCACCCATAGTCCCTGTTAAGCCAGCCTGTGTTCTGCAGCCCACCCAGCCCTCCCCAAGCCCACCCTCGGGTGCCCACTATCATCGATCCTCCTTCCCTTACACTTTAAAACCCCTTCCCCTATCAGCAGTAATTCCTCTCCCCACCCCCAAATCCCCCAGCAACGACCCCTTCCCCCATCCCCCACTGACCTTCCACTCACCCCTCATTGCGCTTCCGTGAACTAGCCTAGTAGCTCCCACCCATGGCGCCGAGCATCCTATCCCCCACTGATTCCCCTCCCCACTCGAACATTAGTGCAAACAAGCAAAGACAACCCTTCCCCAAATGCAAAGAGACCAAGCTCTCAGCCTCCAACAAAGAACACACCCAGAGCCGAAAAAGAAAATGGCCCCAAACATAAGTTAACAGCAGCATCATCACAGCTTCTCCATCAAAGTTCAAAGTCCACCTTCTCTTGCCAGTCCATTGTCTTTAACAAATTCTACCGCCTCCTTCACCAAGCCAAAGTACAATTCCCGGCCTTCGTCGGTCAACCACAGAGGTGCCGGGTACAGTAGTCCAAACTTCACCCCCTTCTTGTAAAGTTCTGCATTGACCTTGTTAAAGCTTGCTCTCCTCTTGACCAACTATGCTCCCAGGTCCCAGCTTGGATTTCACTGCCCTCCCAGGTGCAGCGCCTCGTCTGCCTGGCCCACCTTATTATTTGCTCCTTGTCTAGGAACTGGTGCAACCGCACTTCCATCTTCCTCGGTTACTCGTTCCCCTGGGGCTTCCTCATTAGTGCCCTGTGCGCTCGATCCACCTCCAAAGGCCGTGCAAACGCACCCTATCCGAGCAACTTCTCCAGCATTTCCCCCACACATACGTGCTGATATCGGCTCCTTCACTCCCCTTCGGCAGACCCACAATCCTTATGTTTTTCCCACATGACTGGTTCTCTAGTCTTCAACCTTCTCCTGGAGTCACCTCTGCTGATCGCACATCAGCCCCATCTCCACTGCCATTGAGGCAAACTGCTCCTCGGGTTCCCCCGCCACCTTCTCCATCTTCTGGATTGCCTGACCCTGGGCCACCAGCTTAGTTTCCACGCGGTCGACCATCACCTTGATCGAATCCACCGCTAGGGCCAGGTCCTCCAGACTCTCCTTCTGCTGCTGGATGAACATCTTGTTCAAGAAGCTCAGTAGATGGTCTGTCGACCACTGAACCGGCAGGGTCGCTCCCTGACCCTCTGCCATCTCCACGTGCGTCGCAGACGCCGCACCAGCTCTAACCGACTGATTCCCTTGTTATCGACCGCTTCTCACCCTCAGCTCCATACACCAGAGGGTCAACCTCTTCCACTCACTCTCCTGCACCTTGTTGCGCCTCACATCCAGGGAAACCGGGGAAAAGGTCCGATAAAGCAGCCATGAGCGGAGGCCACCAAATTAACAACCACTCACTCCATGGCCGCCACTGGAATTCCAAACAGCTTGCTTACTGCAACACTGTATTCCTAAGTTTTGGGAAGGAAGGACTCTAGGACTCAAAACTTTTCGGTACCCAACAGAGTGGAAGGAATTGGTTCAATTGGTTAACTGGTAACCAATGGGTTAGCCAGAAACAATGTTCTGCCTGACAACAATCAGAGATTGGTTCCCGACAGGTGGTTATTTTGGAGAGAATCTGCCAGAAGCCTCCCGATCCTTGAAGGAAGAGGAGCTGTGTTGCTCCCTCTCTCTTCTGCTGGTTGCTTGCTATCTGTGAGTCCAAACTGAAGGAAAAGTACACGACTGAAGGCTAAACCTTGAGAAAGAAACTAACTGGGACATCAATCTGAAAGACATCAATCTAATCAAAGGTCCTTATCCTTTTATTTTATTATTTATTTCCTTTCCACCACCCTTTCCCTTCTGTGTTGTTTGTCTTTGTGTCTGTGTGTAGAGGGTGGGGCGAATTAGAAAAAGGGAATGGGGGGGTGGGGGGGGCGGGGGTGGAATCACATCGTCGCCAGTTGTATTTTTTGCCTCTTTAATTATAATTGCTGTTAATAATAAAATGTTACTTGTGTTTAAATTTACAAGTACTGGTGACTGTAGTCAATTTAACTAAACCAAAGCCAAGGGTATTAGAATAAAATCTAATTTCACCTGTGTTGCTGGGTCAGGAGGGATGGAATTGGCCACACACCAGCCTAAGGGCATGCAGGTCAATGCCTGGTAGCCTCACAGAGGTCACAATGCCCTTGTTCTGCTGCAGTCAGTTGTACCATCTTGCACCGAACCACCAAGACAAACCAAATGGCATTGCTGGGCGACAAGGGCTGTCCACTGATCACCTGGCTTATGATTCTGGTGTGCAACCCACACATATGTGGGCAGAATGCACACAAAATAATTCACTGTTGCCATATGAAATTCTATCAAGCAGACCACCTGGATGTTCAAGCAACACTTAGAAACATACAAAATAAGTGCAGGCGTAGGTCCTTCAGGCCTGCACCATCATTCAATATGATCATGGCTGACCATGCAACTTCAGTATCCCACTCCTGCTTTCTCTCTGTACCACTTGCTCCCTTTAGCCTCAAGGGCCATGTCCAGCTCCCTCTTGAACATATCCAACAAACTGGCCCCAACACCAGTACCTGCTTGCCAACCTTCAGCAACTGTTCCACCGTGACACCCAGGTCTTGTTGAACTTCCCCTTTTCCTAAACTGCCACCATTCAGATAATAACCTGCCTTTCTGTTTTTGCTACCAAAGTGGATAACCTCACCTTTCCCCAAATAATATTGCATTTGCCAAGTATTCAGGTCAATTCTTCTGCTGCCTGATCTGCTCTACAGTAAGAAGTCTTACAACACCAGGTTAAAGTCCAACAGGTTTGTTTCAAATGTTAGTTTTCGGAGCACTGCTCCTTCCTCCTGAGGAAGGAGCAGTGCTCCGAAAGCTAATGATTTGATGATCAGATCATTTTTCTCATTGTGTTGTAGGGCCTTGTGTGCAAACTGACCACCGAGTTACCATTAACAGGGACTTCCGGTGACATCATGTTAGAGCAAGACGCACAAAATGTTGTTCTTTGTTTTTGATCCCTTCTACCTGTTTTTCTCAGGGGACGTTGGTGTCCAAACCCAGTTAATTGATTTGGTGGACCTTTGCCCGATGGGGGCATGTCGAAAATGTCAACGACCAAGCCCAATGCGAAGAAGGCCCAGGAGGGTAGCCCATAGAAAGAACTTGAAGGAGGGAAGATGGCCGCTGTGCCCATTACTTTAGACACGCTGGCTGTGTTGACGGCTCAGAAACGGGAAAAATTGAGCAAACCAATGGATAGGCAGTTCGAGCGGGAGGGCAAGGAGATAAAAGAATCATTTAAAGCCACGGTTCAGGAGGCTTTGGGTCTGATTTGCAAACAGCTTCTAAAGACCTCGAATGTGGTGAGAACATTGAAGGGGGTGGAGGAGGTCTTGTCACAGCATGAGTGGCAGTTTGCCTCATTGGAAGCAGAGTTGCTGCTTGTGGTGGAGAGCAACAAAAGCTTGAGGCTAAAAGTAGAAGATCTTGAGAATAGGTTGAGGCAGTTGAACCTCAGGTTAGTGGGGCTGGCCCACTTGGTGGACTTGATGTTGGAGGCGGGTTGGATGCAGCGCACAGGATGGAGGCGGACTGTTATCGGATATCGGATTTTGCGGGAAGATCTCCAAGGCCATAAAGGAGTACGTTGAATTGAATGAGATGGTCTCGTCCTCTACTTTGTGGAGGCATTAAAGGTGACGACGGTCCGGGGGGAGATCATCTCATACAGGGTACACATAGATAGGGAGGCCAGGAAGGAACATCTGGAGCTAGTGAACGAGATACTGGGTGCAGATCTGGAGTGTGTGTGACTCAACGCCAGAGTTGGAAAGAAATTGCAAACGATAGTTCGACCTGTTGTCCACGGGCCAGCGGTGCACCAGCTGAGGCGCTTAAAGAAGGTGACATACAAATATGGGGAGGAGGCTAACTGCCTTTTGGCCCACCAGTTGCGGCAACAGGCTGCTCGGAAAATTGTGCAGGTGAGGAAGCGGGGGTAGGTTGGCCTCGGCCACAGAAAAGGTGCATGGGTGAATCGGACCTTCTATGAGGTGCTTTGTGTGTCAAAGCCACCAGAGGAGCAGCTAGGGATGGCAGAATTTTGAGGGTTTGGAGTTCTCTCCGGGAGGTTGGGGGGGGGGGGGGGAGGGAATTGTGGGAGGAGTTTGAAGCACCATTGGAGTTGGAGGAGGTTAGGGAAGATGCAGACGTGGAAGGCGCCAGGGCCTGACAGGTTCCCGGTAGAATTTTATCAGAAGTTTGCAGATCAACTGGCCCCGTTGCTGTTGGGGATGTTTAACAATTCATTGGTATGGGGTTCTCGTCCGGAGATATTGGCTCACGCCTACATCTCTCTCCTTTTGAAGGAGGATAAAGATCCCACCAACCAATTTCGCTGCTCAGTGTGGACGCAAAGCTTTTGGCCAAGGTCTTAGGGTTGAGATTGGAGCCCTGTCTCCCGGTGGTAGTGGGGCGGATCAGACAAGCTTTGTAAAGGGAAGAAAATGGTGGTTCAACATGAGGCCGCTACCAACGTGGTTATTACCCTGGCGGTGGGGTCAAAACCGGAGATAATAGTGTCTCTCAATGCTGAAAAAACATTTGATAGGATTCAAAGGAGCCATCTTTTTTGTGGTTCTGGAGTGGTGTGGGGTTTGTTGTAGGTTCGGCTGTTATACGAAGCTCCATCATGGCTATATTGAAGGTTCCTTCTTTGAGTATAAATTAAATTTGCAAAGAGCGTATTTTATGGTTAGTTCTTCGGGGGGAGGGGGGGGGGGGGGGGGCGGGGGAGGAGTTGGATTGGGGACTGCCGTTCTGTCTGGCCCGGACTAGTTTCTGGCATCTGAGGATCCAGGTGGCTCGGGATTGGGCAAGGCTTCGCAAATTGAATTACACCAGCCTGCGAAGCAAGGTTCAACCCATTAAGATTAATACCTTGCCGCGATACTTGTTTCTATTTTAATATTCCCTGTTTTTCTACCCAAGTCGTTCTTCCGGTGGATGGAGCGGCTCATAGTGGGTTTTATATGGGCAGAGAAACTCCTCGAATAGGAGCGGGATCCTACAGAGGGATAGGCACTAGCAGGAGGTGGGAGCGCTAGTGCTGACAAATTTGATGTTTTACTATTAGGAAGCCAATGCGTAAATGGTGTTGGGGTGGGGTGGTGACCAGTAAGCGTCTAGCTGGTGATGGCATATCTGCCGTTTGCTCCGGCAAAATATTCTTCTAACCCGGAGGTCGTCTCCACTTTGAAAATATGGCAGCAAGTCAGCATTTTAGGCTGCGGGCATTTTGAAGGCGGGCTCCTATCTGTAGGAATCATTTGTTTGAGCTGGCAAAACTGGATGCACATTTAGGGGTTGAAAAGGGGCTGTAGAGGGTGAGAAATTGGTTTCCGGAGGGACGGTTCGCCATCTTGGAGGAGTTGAAGGAGAAAGCAGGACTTGGCGGGGGGGGGGGGATACTTTCAGGTTCAGGGCTTTGTTCGCCGAACCTTTCCGACATTACCGGTGGCGCCGCCATCTACTTTATTGGAGAGGATACTTGCCTGTGCAGAGGTGGAGGAGGGTAACATGTCCGGGATATATGGACGGATCTTGGGAGAAGAGCAGGTCTAGGTAGAAAAGAGGAAGAGCTGGGACACATTTTAGAGGAGATATGGAGCGAGTCCCTCCACAGGGTGAATGCTACATCATCCTGCGCAAGGTTGAGCTTGATCCAGCTCAAGGTGATGTTTAGGGCACACCTCACCATAATGAGTCGATTTTTTCAGGGATTGAAGGCGGGGCAAGCGGTGTTCGAGGGAGCTGTGAACCATACATAGATGCCCTGATCCTGCCCCAAAACTGATGGGTTTTTGGGGGCCTTTCTTCAGCACCATATCAACAATTCTAAATGTTGATTTAGAGTCCTGTCCATTATAAGCTATATTTGGGGTGTCGGGCCAGCCGGAGTCGAGGATGGATGCTTAGGGTGATGTCCTCGTGCTTGCCTCGTTGATTGCGTGGAGGCAGGGGATGCCACCTAGTGCTTCAACATGGCTAGATGACTTAGAGGAACTCTTGTAATTTCAGAGGGGGTTTAGTGAGGGGGTTGATCGATGGGTTTCACGGGCAGCACAATAGCACAGTAGTTAGCACTATTGCTTCACAGCACCAGGGGCCCTGGTTTGATTCCTGGCTTGGGTCACTGTCTCTGTGGAGTCTGCACATTCTCCCCGTGTCTGCATGGGTTTCCTCCGGATGCTCCGGTTTGCTCCTACAAGTCCCGAAAGACGTGCTTGTTAGGCGAGTTTGACATTCTGAATTCTTCCTCGGTAAACCTGAACAGGTGCCGGAGTGCAGCGACTCGGGGATTTTACAGTAACTTCATTGCAACGTTAATGTAATCCTACTTCTGACAATAATAAAGGTTATTATTCATATTGTACTTTAAGGAATTGGTCACCATTAACTGATAGTGGGGGGAGGGAGGTGGTTGTTTTTGTTGTATTTCTGTTACTAGAGTTGTCACTGTTGACGTTTGGAATTTTTTGATACATGTGTTGGTTTTGTTCTGTAAATCTTTGATATAAAATGTTCTAAGTTCAAAAAAAATACTTTCAAAAACAGTTACCATCAACAATTCAAGTAATTCATGAGTTGTAAAATGCTTTGGAGTGTTCTGATGTCATGAAAAGTGCTATATAGAACAGACAGTGCAGAAGGAGGCCATTTGGCCCATTGAGACTGCACCGACCCACTTAAGACCTCACTTCCATCCTATCCCCGAAACCTAACAACCCCACCCAACCTTTTTGGTCACCAAGGGCAATTTATCATGGCCAATCCACCTAACCTGCATGTCTTTGGACTGTGGGAGGAAAGCGGAGCACCCGGCGGAAACCCACTCGGACACGGGGAGAACGTGCAGACTTCTCACAGACAGTGACCCAGTGGGGAATCGAACCTGGGACCCTGGCACTGTGAAGCCAGAGTGCTATCCACTTGTGCTACCGTGCTGCCCAGCACTATCCACGTGCTACCATGCTGCATATGAATGCAAGTTCTTCCTTTCGAATGCTGGAACTAATTTTCACAAATGATCCCAGATATTTGATGTCTTGATTTTGATGCTATTCGAGGGAGGAAGGTTAGCCAGAATTCAGGGTGAACTAGTGTTCCTCTTTGAATAGCACCTGGAACATCCATTGTTACTTTTGAAACAAACTGAGACAACCTTGGTTTAACTGCTCATATAAAGAATGATGCCCAAGACAACACAGCACTCCCCTGGACAACACTGGAACATCTGCCTGGGCTGCCTGTGGAGTCAGTCTTGAAACTAAAACTTTCTGATTAGTGATTGAGGACAAAGGCACGAGGGACCAAATGGTCGATTCCTGTTCCTATGATATCATCAGGCTAAGCATTGTGCTTTTAGCCAGGAACCATTGCACAAAACTGGTTCACCTAGGCTGAAAACAAAAGTTGAGCAGAAAGTTAAACAATTATTTAAATGCCCAAGGCAACTATTATAGGTGTACTTCAATATACAAATTCATTAGAAAACCATGATGATTCAAAGGGCTAACAAAATAATACTTCCAATCACTTTCTGTTCCTTTCACATTGAAAGTGGTATGGAGATAGTCTAAATTGGATAACTCGCTCAAAGAACCAGCATAAGCATATTGGGCCAAAGGAGTTGGAAGATTCCAGCAAATGCCTCAAAAGGTGCTTCATGGATCGAAACAAAGCCGTTGATCACTAGAAGTTTGGTCAAGCTATGTCAGCTGGAAATTAATGATTAACTTTTCAAATATTAAACAGAGAGAGCAACACTTGCAACCAAAATGGTGTGTAATTTCATCACTTATTTTCTAGGAAATGTGAAATTTGTATCCATGTCAGAAAGGTTCATGTGGTTAAATCCACAGGAAAAAGTGGTTAACCATTGTTAAAATTGCATTTCACAATATAGAAGGCAAAGCTTTCACACAGTATAAAATGTCAGTGTACTGACATGTGGAGAAGTAAACTGCAATTTTTATTGGGAAACATTTACTTTTCCAATCATAAAACTGGCCACAGGAATAGAAGGGTGAATTCATTGATCCCATGCTGCCACTGGACAGCTATGCTGAAAGGTAGGGCTATAATTTCGAGTGTGGTTTCCTGCTGAGGTTGTGATGCCAGAGTCTTTTTTCTCCTCCATTTATCCAAGGACAATGCTGACTCTTGCCTGGGTACAGTTCCACAGGCCTCTTCACTTTTGCAAAGTGACCTTACCTTGTGGGACTTCCTCTCAAAAATGGCAAGAGTCTCCTTGGTTTTAGAAAGCATGGCAATAGGCCCAATGCTCTTTGAAAACAAGATCACCTTCCAGCTCAGGTCACTTAATAGTGGCTCAGCCGAGGGGCATTGAGTGCAATTTATGAATAAGGTCAGCACTGAACAGAAATTAATCCATTCTTTCATAAAAACAATATCTATCACGTCAATCAATGCGCAGTAATGTGAATTAGAATGAACATCTTGCTTTTGTGAAGCTTGTGATGTGTTGGGTATGCTGGGTCTGCGAGGACTGTGTTTACCATAGCAGTGAGAGAGACAGGCTACCAACACTTGTAGAAGTACAACTCTATTTTATTTGACTATGAGCTGTTAAACATTCTTGCACTGTGGGTTGACACTATGTTAAGTTGACTGGAGACCTGAGGCTAACCTGACCAGACTATACTGCTAGCACATGGTAGATGTTCGTGTTGCTGATCACGGGCTCTGGCTGTCTCAGAGGCTGCATCCCAAGAGAGTGGGAAAACTAGTGCCCTCTGGCTTTATAGTGGCCGTGTCCTGTCTGGTGATTGGCTGCTGTGTTCTGTGTGTTGATTGGTCATTCAGTGTGTCAGTCAGTGTCGGTCTATGCACCATCATATACTTGTGTGTATATTATGACAGCCTGAGTTGGCTCTAACAATTGTTTGCCTTTCATATGTTGAATAAACGAGTGGATTAAACTGAAATTCAGGTGCTGTCCATTAACACTGTCAACAAACCATATTCTGTATTTAAAAGGTCCTCTTTATTCTGAAGGAAACCACTGCATCTTTGGACCAAAGAATAAGGTTACAGTAGAAATCACACAGTGTCCTCACATCTGAAACCAACTGGAAGAGCAGGGAACCTGTAATCGACATTTGCTCTGAGAAAACTCAGTTTTGTTCCTTCCTCCAATTTTAACCTGTGCCTAGTGTCTTGAGCATGCGGATTTGTGGCTGGGATATAGACCCAGAGGTCCCCATTGCAGCTACCCAAATGTCCCTGACCCAAGAAGAATGTTCCCAATGGTGAGGGTGTCCAGAACCAGGGGTGACAGCCAGAGGATACGGGGTAGATGATTAGGACAGAGATGAGGAGAAATTTCTTCACCCCGAGAGTGGTAAACCTGTGGAATTTAGGAAGTAGGAAGTAGTTGAGGCCAAAACATTGTATGTTTTCAAGAAGCAGTTAGATATAGTACTTGGGACGAAGGGGATCAAATGATATCGTGCGGAAGGTGGAATTAGGCTATTGAGTTGGATCATCAGCCATGATCATAATGAGTGGTGGAACAGGCTAGAAGGGCCGAATGGCCTCCCCCGGTCCTATTTTCCATGTTTTTATTACCATATATATGAGTCAAGACTGAATGCAATGAGCTATTCAACCTCAGAAGGTACTAAAAGTTGAGTCCAAATCTGCGTTTACTCCATGTCCCCGCATATATATTTCCAGTAGGTGTCACTGGGTGATTAGTGGGAACCTGAGTATTCTTTTTCTCCAAACTAGCTCAAGAGCAAAGCCAATTGCAGCATTTTCACCAATGAGATCGGTTTACTCCATACAGATGGAAGGATCAAACTTGTGTGTTTTTTTTGGCTCAGTTACCCCACCACCTTAAGACCGAGCCATCTGCTGGAAGCTCAGTTTTCAATGTGCAGAAATGATTTTTATACAAGAGAAAGTACAGGCTTAAGGTTTCTCTTTACCTTATTGAACAGAAGCATTTATTTGTAAAATTGAGGGAAGAGTAATTTAGTTACACTACGATGGAATCATGGTCAAACTCTTGGTGGCTGTAGAGAACATCATTGCACGCTGGTCCCAGATCTCTAATCCATCACCAGCAGTCCAAACGCCACGTGCAATGCAACATTCTCTATTACTCAGCAAAAGTCATGTCAAAGTTGTTGATATGTTTTACATTCAGAATTCTCACAAATAGTGGTCCTTTTAACCAGGGTCAAAGCTTCTCTATTGTTGCTGTTGTGACTCTAAGAGTGGTTAACATTGTGCTGTTGAGTAATTGACTAATGCCTCTTTTAGCCTCTCCTTGGGATGCTCTGTGATCCTCAGATCCACCAAAAAGTGAGATCTCTCATTAAAATCGAAGCTTTAGAACTACAAAGACCTGGAAGCCCCTGCTATAGGGATATCTCAACTATTATGAAACACTTCAGTAGGTGGACAGTCTATCATTATATTTCTACAGGAAAAAAATTATGTTTTAACACATTTAACTTGTGACAATTTACACTGAATTAGAGATCACCTGCTAAAGGGGAGGGCTTTAAAAAACAAAACACGAGCTAAATGTTACCTTTTGTGCCAATTCTTCTTGCTCTTTTTCTGAAGGTGTTTACTCCTGACTGGGCACTCGTTCCATTTGCACTACAGGCCTCAGGCATCTTCCTCCACCACCATTCTTTGGAAGAAAGTTTTGGCAGGCTACTGGGCTGTGGAGTACATCACAGATAATCCTGATACTCTTCCCAGTTTGTGCCTACAGACATGGGCTTCCATTAAACAGCGATCAAGAATTTGATCCCTTGCCACTGCCATTGTTCAGGAACACAGGCCCATTGTGGCACCCACCCAAATGCTGCCCCTGGCCAAGGTCTGTAAACTCAAGGCTGATTTGTCTTAATATTGCATTGACTAAAGTTTTTACCTTATAAATCCCCGGGGAGCAATTTTACCGCATATGACCTCCAATGGTCAATCATGCAGTTGCATATGTGAACCCTGACCAGTATGAACACCTTCAAATGCACTAGATTGTGCAAGAACACAGTAACATTACTTGGTAGAGTATAAATGAGGCAAAACATTGCTATTGAATTAACACCAGTATGAAACATGCAGACTTAAAAATACACTGTAAACTACATTATATTTGATTTCAGGAGAGCTGTCAGTAGAAAGACATGCAAAATAAATACAAGAAAACCTCAACTCAAAACACATACAAAACAATGCTGGACCAGCCAACATTTCTCACAATAAAACCCAAAAAACATATAAATCCACCCCCCACCCACAAAAAAGTGTGTTCATGGAATTCTGAGTGAGCAAATACACAGAAACTTCCTTGTGATTGCCGTCTGAGATTCAGTTGCTACATGTATTAGCCAGGTAACCCCAAAAGTTGAGTAGTTACAGGAGTACTGTTAAGGTTGCTTGCATAGGCAGAAAATGGTCTAGTGGCTGTGAGAGGGTCATTACCCTATAAAAGCAATGGAGAAGAGGATAACACCAATGGTAATTCAAAAAGCATCATGGATAATTTACAACTAGAATGCGGTAGCGGCATGGTGGCACAGTGGTTAGTGCTGCTGCCTCACAGCACCAGGAACCCAGGTTTGATTCTGGCCTTGGATAACGGTGTGGAGTTTGCACAATCTCCGTGTCTGCATGGGTTTCCTCCGGATGCTCCGGTTTCACCCCAGTGTCCAAAGATGTGCAGGTTAGGTGGGTTGGCCGTGCCAAATTGTCCTTTAGTATCCAAAAGGTTACTGGGTTACAGGGATCGGGTGGCAGGATGGGCCTAGCTAAGGTGCTCTTTCAGAGGGTCAGTGTAGATTTGAAGGGCCGAATTGCCTCCTTCTGCACTGTAGGGATTCTATGAATTTGGACAAAATCCATAACCCTACTTTTTCTATATCAATTGTTGAAAGAAAGGCAGAAGTTAACGCCCGCTCATAAGTTGTGCGTGGTGGTGGGTGGAAGGGCATTTAATCACAAAGGGTGACATTTGGGCACCATGTCGCCTTCCCACTTCCACCCAGATTACATCTAAGAGGGGACTGCACCTGGAAGACCTTCCTGCCCAGCCTCCAACTGAGGCCCTTAAGCGAGAAATTAATGCCGACTCAACCACCACTGCTATCAGGACAGCAGCAGATAGGGGGTTCAGTGTGATAGGAGCACAACAAGAGCCTATGAAGGGTTGCATGTGGGTTCCCTTGAGGTGCATTCTTTCCAAGAAACTCAGTGCCTTATTGAACGACCTGGCATTGGGAAGGGGGAGGCAGCTGAGAGCCACCCGATGGCCTTGCGACCAATCCCCTTCCCCCACTCCTGTGATCCCCATTCCTCCGTAGCACCCCATCTCCAATCCTGTGATCACCATCCCACCACCAGTCATCTGGGCTGAGATCCAGCGAGGTTACCCTCGTGAGTGTCAAAAAGGCAGTAGTCGCAGCTTCCCAGATGGTACTGCCATTGAATGGAGCTTCCAGCCTCCAGCTTTCCTTGAGCAGAATTTCTGCCCCGAGGGCCCTTGATCCTGGTGAAGGCCTGCTACTGTCCAGTTAATTGTCTGAGTGGCACTTAACATAAGCGAGCCTTCCCAAATAGAGGTGACTCGGCAGGCATGACCCCCGTCACCTCTGTTAAACACCGCCTACAGTGTCTGAACCATACGATGCAGGGACAGGCCATGACCAAGGCCACCAACAAACATGGCCCATTCAAATACTAGTAAAAGAACAAAAACCACAGTAATAAAAAAAATACAACTTCTTCTGCCACCATAATATGACTGTCTATGGGCAATAGTGGTGCATTTATATACCAAATTGAAGGCCGCCATATAAAAGACCTAATCACAATTAAATTCTCAAAATACTGGTAAAAATAATGGAATCCCATGTCGAAAAAGGACAGAATTTGATCTATTCATCGAATTCAACAAGTCAGTTGCAGCATTTAAGGAATGTGTGAGAAACCTGTAAGGTTAGAGGAATTGACTCAGTATCACTTTTTAATTAATCCAATCCTACGAGCAAGTGATCTTCGGCTTACTCTGCTATGGGAAGTGATAATAAAAGTCAAGTGCTGGAAATAATCAGATCAGACAGCCACTGTGGACAAAGAAACAGAGTTATCACTTGAAATGCTAATTCTCGCTTTTCTTTCCACAGATGCTGCTTGGCCTAATTATTTTCCATTTGCATTTCAGATCTCCATCATCTGCAGTATTTTTCTTTTGCATGGGAAGTGGTCATTAGCCAAAAAGGTCAAAAGAACTGGCAGAGATTGATCAACGTCCAATGATACTGGCTTATACGGTGAATTTGCACTGAAGTCTGCTGTGAAGCCTTTGTTTTTCCTGTTCATGATTTTGAAATGGAGTCAAGTGCTGATTCAGTGAAGACTGTATATTATACACAAGTGAGTTTGTCTCATTACTATTCTCTGCACCTTATTTCCCATCACAGCCAGTATGTAATGTAATTACCATCATACATCAAATATCATACCATAATCTTTCCAGCATTACAAAAACTTTATCTTTCTTCGAATTTTCACTATTCCTTCAGGCTTTTGAAATCCAAGCTCAGCATCAGCTAATCTGATTCTGATTGCCTCATACTCGGTTCAAATTGCAATGTGGACTGCGTCCCTTCAACTTGATTTCTCAATTTAAAAATCGTCAATAGCATGACAATGACTACCAAATGCTTGCTGACCTACATGCTCAGAAACAATTTCTATTTAGCATTTATTACACATTTTACAAAATGTTCAACCATCCAGGGCTAACGGCCCACTGCCCCATGTTCAAGTATTCTTCCTCCGAAATTCATCTCTCCATGTCTTGCCATCTTTCTTTTCTTCTTGCCATTGATCATTGCATCATCTCAAATTCTGTGAACTCTTCCCCTTTTTCCATTTCTCTTACCCGTCCTGTTCCTTTCCCTTATGCTTCCCGATTTTCAAAGTTAAACAGTTCTAGGATTCAGCAGGTTGTAAGAAGCAGGGTGGGATTGGGATGTGACCAAGGTAAGAGAAGTCGGCGTCCAAGGTAGAAAAGGCAGTCGGACCTTTTGCTTGCTGGTGTTGTTGTCTAGTGCTTTTGCTCAAATCAAATTTAAGACGTTTTTGCAACAGCTGGCTGGTGTCGGACAAGCTCCAGCCCCTGTCTCTTACCCCACAGGTTAATGTGCTTGTTCCATTGAGCGGATGGATTCAGTACACAAACGGAAGAACATCACCAATGGAAACTGAAGAAGGCGGCAGCTTTGTTTGGAAGCACGTCAGTAAAAAACTGTGGTTGTGCTGGACATTTTTTCATGTCAATAGTACTATTTACCCTACAATACCACTTCTTCAGGGCTATATCGCAGATTTCCCTGTTTGACTTCCATGGGAAGCAAATAGACCAGAGCTCCTCCTCGGCAAGATCAGCTGTGAAGGTTCTGAAATGCTGACTGTTTTTGCGAGAGTCTGAGAAGCTCTTCACGGATAGCTTTAATGAGCGATGTAGAGGATTGACCAGGTGCAAGGTCTTCTGTGTAGGTGGAGTCAAAGCTTGCTCCAGGGTGTTGAGCATTGCTGTGCTGCAGGTGCAGAGATGGTGCTGAAGGGTCACGAAGGGATGTCCTCTGCATCTGAAACAGTGGTGAGACATATTCCAGGTGCTCTCGTGTACTTGGCTAAAAAACACAACACAAAATGCTGAAAAATGATAATTGCACAGAATTATATCCTTGAAGCAAATGATATATCGGGTTGCGACTTCACCTCCATTGAAGATTAGCCCAAGCATCATCTCAAACTTTCCAATCTCAGATTCCAAAAGCCATCGAAAAGTGGTAGCTTCTGCTTGCCAAATATTTCAAATGTTATTAAAGCTCCTTTCCTCTTGCCTTCCCTGGACGCTATTAACCATTTACTGGGACACTGGCAGGCTTTCAGAAACACACCTGAATGATCATTTTGCATGTCTCAGCACCTATTTGAACACGAGGGGTTTCACAGCTGGGTGTAATCATTGCCTCAATCTGTGCACTCCAGAAGTAGCCACAGTATTCAATAGGAGCAGCCTTCTGACAGGATGTGCAGAGGTGAACAGTAGTAACCTTACTGCCAACTTCCCTGAGATCAGACCTGGAATCCGATCTGAAATCCTCTGCTCTATACTGCTTTATCAACTTAACCGATTCAGGGATCACAGCTGAATGCATAAGTCGATTCAAACCTATTGTGTCCTTAAACATAAGGCAGTAAAGAACAAAGTCCATAAATACACTTATTACTTGAGTTTCATGGAACTTTAATTCCCTCCCAGGAAGAATATTGGAAGGGAGGGAGGGGCTGGTCATCAGATAGGCCTAGCCTCTGTGGTACTAAAACTGAATTTTAAAACTGTTACAACACACTAGTTGAGATTGAAGAAGTTTGCTTAAATGCAAGGGCACTCAACTTACAGTATGTTATTGGCAGGTACTTTCATTAATGGAAAAATAACTCACCGTTTTGATAGGTACTTTTGTATTTGTGAGGCCATACATATATACCACAAACCTCCCAAGCCATTTTCATATCTCTGCTCTCCAGTGCACTGTATTCCCAGTTCTGCAGTATTCTCTCTGATCCCATACCACTCTGCCTTGCAGCATTCCCTCCCTAGCCTCATGGCTCTGCACTACTTTCTACACCACATTAGTTTCAGCAATTTCATCACAGCAGATTTGTAAAGGAGATTCATCAAGAGAGCACAATAATATTATTACTTACAGGCTCTCTGTTTGGAGCAATCTGCATTAGTCCATCTTCTAGACCATAAGGTGACCAGCCGGCATCACCAGCCGGTCCGGGTCTTCCAATACGCAAATGTCCTGGCTGAGACCCCATTCTACTCTCCATACGACTCTGTGACCCTGGATAGGCTTGTAAACCTGTGAACAAATGAAACCCAAAACAGACTATATTTATTACACTGAAATTACAACATAAAAACAGTCTGTTCGGTCCATGAAGTTAACGTTAATGTTCCACATGAGAACAGGTCGCAGTTACATCTGTCTTTCTTTTCACATATCTTTCTTTAATGACCAAATTGCATTTTGTTTGATTCTTTGATAACTCCGGTAGTACACTCGACTCTCAGACCCTTTTTATGCAAGTTATTCTGCTCCCTTTCTTTAATATTACATTTATCTTTTATTTGTGCTTCCCCATTCTGGACCCCTCAATTATGGCAAGTAGGCTGCTTCCACCTATTTTGTGGCAATCTGCAGGTTTCTCAGACGAAAATATTGTGTCACCTATTAACTACTTCCAGATGCATCTGATTTTTTCCCTTACTCTTTTCAACATTAAATGTGTTCTGCACAACAAGTTCTGGCCCTTGACCTAGGTTTAAGAAGTAATATAGTCAATGAGACATGCCTTGTGCCCATTATTATTGTCCTATCATTGGTTAGATTTTTTTACTTTTGGGGAGGTAGTGATTTTAGAGATTGGAAACACTGTACAGATTTTAAAAATGAAAGGTAATGTTGATAAATCTTGCTGAAACATCACCGAAAAAAAATCTCAAGTAGGAATTAAGTGAAAACGTGAATCGAAAGAAAAATTTAAAAAGTCACAAGAAATCTAATTTTATTTATTTATTTTCCAAAGAAGGGAGCAATTTAGCATGGCCAATTCACCTACTCTTCACATCTTTTGGTTGTGGGGGTGAGGCCCACACAGACACGGGGAGAATGTGCAAACTCCACACAGAGTGATCCAGGACCAGGATAGAACCCGGGTCCTCGGCACCGTGAGGCAGTAGCGCTAACCACTGCGCTGCCGTGCAGCCCTGAGAAATTTAATTTTAAACATGAACAAATGACAACTGGGAATATAAGAGATACCTGGGAGTTCAACTAATCAAACAAATCAAGCACAGGAAATGGTGGTATTTACAAATAAAGGCAGAGAACACAAAAGCAAGGAAGCAATGATAAATCTCCAAAAATCACTAGCAAGGTCTAAGCTGGAGTATTATGTACAGTTCTGGGCACCACACTATAAGAAAGATGTGAACGTCCTGGATAGAGTGCAGAGGTTTACAAGATGGATCCAGGGATGATAAACTTCAGTTATGAGGATAGATTGGAGAGGTTGGGATTACTCTTCTTGATGAGAAGGAGGCCATGAGATTTTATAGAGATGTTCAAAATCATTAGGGCGTAGGATACAATATATAGGTTAGAAACTGTTCCTGCTTATAAAAAGACCAAAATTAAGAGGGAACAGGTTTCAAGTGATTTGCAAAAGAAGCAAATGTGAGAAAAAAAACATTTTCACACGATGTGTGATTTTGGTTTGGAATGCACTGCTAAGAAGTGTGGGGGAAGCAGGTTCAATTGAAGCATTCAGAGGGCATTAGATGATTACGTGAATACAAACAATGTGCAAGGGTTCGGGGAAAAGGCAGGGGAATGGCACAAAGTCAGAATGCTCGTTTGGAGAGCCTGTGCAGACACAATGAACCAAATGGCCTCCTTCTGTGCCATAACAATTCTATGATGTGCAATACAGGGCACCACAATTTAGTCATGATGCCAATGCTTTGCAGCGGGTACAGAGGAGATTTAATAGGATGAGATCACAGATGAGGGACTTCAGTTCTATTAAGCTAGAGAAAGGCATTGCTCTCCATGGAGAAGACTTAGAAGAGATTTCATCGAAGCTTTCAAAATTATGAATAGTTTTGGTGAAACAAATCATTAGAAAGTTGTTTTCACTGGCAGGAAGATCAGTAACCAGAGGACACAGATTTAAGATAACTGGCTAAATGACCAAAGGAGGTTTCTTTGAAAACAAAGCAGGATTTGATGATTTGGAATACACTGTCTGAAAGGAGAATGGAAGTAAATTTGATAGTAACTTTCAAAACGGAATTGAATGCTTCACTGAAAAGTAAAAATATTATGGGTGTGATTCACCCAAAAGATTTCTAAATGCGGTTTCGCGCGAGCTTGATGGGCTGTTTCGCGACGGCTTCAATGCTGAGATGGAGACTGCTATTCAACGGTGTTGTGTTCGATGTTCAATGTCTAAAAAGGAATTTACCAAACGCCTTGTCCAAACAAGGATCTTTATTGAATCACATGTGGTAAGATAGCAATCTGTTACAGAGCAAGTTATCATGGAGTTTTTTTTTACTCCACTGGAACTACCCTAGGCACGACTGTCCACTTGTAGGAAGAGAATAAACAGTAAGAATGCACAGAAGCCAGAGGACATTGCAACAAACAAAGGAATAACAAAAGGTGGCTAGCTGCATGATGGAAAATAAAAGCTGTGGGTTAAAACCCACACCAAATTTTGATTTGTTAATATATGTTGACACACCAGTGGAGCATTGAAGGAATGGTACAGCTCTTCCTGGTGATGTTAAATCTATTTTTGCAGTACCTAAGAGCAGGAAGTTCTCCTGGTATTCTATCCAACATAAATCTATCAACTAACATTGTACAAATTAGACTAACTGGCTGCTAATTTGACTTCTGTTTGTGGAACATTCTGGTGTTCAATATCGCTACCAGAAATGCTTAATGAACAGTCATGGTACTTCAGAGTATTCACCGTATGAAGTGCGACGTGCATTTCCGAAGGGCATTGTGAGGTACGATGTGACTGCACATCATTCTTCTTCATTACACTTTCCTGTAACTCCCTCCCTAACAGTGCTGTGGGTGTACCCACACATGGACTGCAGCAGTTCAAGTAGGCATCTCAACACCACCTTGTAAAGGGCAATAGGAAAGGGTAATAAATGCTGGCTTAGCCAGTGACCCAGTCACATCCAATCAATGAATAAAACAAACATAATCAGTGACTCACTTAAACCCAAAACTTAACTTTTCAATTCAAAATTTCTTATCTGCCATGTTTGCTAAACTGAATATGCCTTGCTTTTGCTGCGCGGGAACACAATAGGATCTTGTATTATCAACAGCAATTCTCCTTGCCATTTGTCCAGAAAACGATTAAAATGAATAGCATAAGTAACAATAGCAGTGATATCTGTGTTAACATTTTTGTCTTGCCTCTGCAAAAACTAGTTCAATCCCAAGTAAATTTCTTGAGATATTGGTGGGGGTGCCTGGTCTTTTGAATGTGGGAGCCGACCCAATGCATCCAACATTCTAAATTTGTGTACCCGGCCAATGCTGGAAGAGGCGGTCACAGGCTGCCAGCAATAAAAGCAATAGGCGATTGGTGGGATCGCCTTATCTTCTCGAAGGAGCCCCAGCAGAGACTGGTGGTCTGTTATTACTGTGAAATGTTGCCGGTAACATACTGGGGCGCCGTAGATTACGGCAAGGCCCTCCTTCTCAATTTGTGGGTATTTAGGCTCAGCATCAGAAAGTGTTCTTCAGGAGAAGGAAATTAGCCATTCTCCATTTTATAGGATAAAACTGCCCCATCCCATTAGGCAAAGCAAAGAACCATTAGGCTCAATGACAGTAAGACCTGCTTAAAGTGTTGGAAGGCTTGCCCCGGTGGTTCCTCCGAATACCAACATCGGTATTTTCTCAAGAGCATATGTAATTGCGCCAATGTCAGTGCTAGGTTGGGAGCAAAACAAGCTTAATAGTTTACTATCCCTAATAAGGACATTAATTCTGCCATGTTCTTAGCTGCCAGGACTTCTCTATGGCCCTCACCTTGTCTTCGTGGGTGCAGGCTGTAGAGTCCATTTTGAACCCTAGGTAAGTGACCTCACTAGCTTGGAAAATTGACTTTTTTTGTATCAGTCAGATCTCTGAATCTTCTCAGCACTTCTTTTAAGCTCATATGACGTTCCTGTTCCTAGGATGTCATCCAGGTGGACCACAACCTTTGTGATGCACTGGAGCAATTTAGATAAATACATAGAAGACAGGAGCAGGAGGCCTTTTGGCCCTTCGAGCCTGCTCCGCCATTTATCAAATTAAATCCACCTCAATAGCCTAATCCTGCTTTCTCTCCGCAGCCTTTGATCCCATTCGCCCCAAGTGCTATATCTAACCGCCTCTTGAATATATTCAATGTTTTAGCATCAACTATTTCCTGTTGTAATGAATTCCACATGCTCGCCACTCTTTGGGTGAAGAAATGTCTCCTCATCTCTGATTCTCCATTATACACTGGAATATTGCGCAAGCTGAGGAGATGACTTCATGCGTGTTAATCATCGCAAACTTACAGGAATCTCCATCCAGTTCTAGTTGCAAGTAAGCATGACTGAGGTTGAGTTCAGTGTATGTGAGGCATCTGCAAACCTCGCACTTCAATGGATGGAACTGGGTGTTTAGTTACTTAGGCTGCCTGGTTGATTGTAAGTTTATAGTCCCTGCATATCCTAATGAAGCAGCCCAGCTTTAATACAGTGACAGTGAGGACTGCACATTCTGATAGCTGCATGAGTCTGATAATTCTCAGTTCTTCCAGGTGTTTAAGTTCGGCTTCCACTTTATGGTGCAAGGTGTTAATGGATCAGTTTTGCTCTGAAAAACATTAGTGTTGAGTCAAGTTGACATAAATCTTTGCCTTTACTCCCTTTATTTGAGCCAACTCAGTCCTTGTAAAAAGACTTCCTGAAAGACGCTGTCTGAGATTTAAAAAAATTCCAACCAGTACAACTTGTATTGGCGCAACCAATCCTGCCCCATCTGGCTTGGTCGTTGTACCTTGGCAATGATCATAGATAACTGGGCATCTTGTTGCTGATATCACACTGGAGTCGCGGATGTTCCCAAAAACTTTAGGGTCTCCCGGTATAAGTCGCCAACTTCCCTGCTGTCTTACTCAAGTCCAAAGGCTGAACACCTCCTTGAAGATATTTAAACCCACAACTGTGGCTGACACGCTGGTATCGACTTGCATCTTTGGTGGTCTTCCATTTACTGTGCAGGCTATTTCAAATGGGACTATTTTGCTCACTCTCACCACGTTTGATCTGTATGTTTCAGGTTCTTCATCTGAATTGCTCTCCACTTTGTTCACTGTAGCAATGGTTTCCTGCCTTTTTTTTGAATTGACGCATTTTGACGTGCCTTGTAACGTGCCTAGACGTGGCCCTTCCTACTGTACTGAAAACAAATAAACTCTGCAGCAGTATGATTAATAGGGATGAATTCCTGCGGACTGGTAACAGTCATCCTGACTCCTCGGCTGATGGCCTGATTTTTTTCCTTGGTCACTGACTACGATCCTGTTCCTGGAATCGTGGCTGAACTTCTTCTGTGCTTGTTAACCTGGCTGTGCATCTTGCAGCCACAACTGACTCACTGTTCCCTCTTTGCACACTTTGAAACTCTGACACACCCCTCCATGCACTCAGTTGCCTGAGTGATCTCAATTGCCCTGTCTAGGATAATTTTCAATTCAGCCAGAATTTTCTTTTGCATACTTTTGTTAATACCACAATTATGTAGCATGTCACCAAATGCTGCACCAAACTCGCAATGCTAGGCCATTTGCCGGAGTCTGGCAACGAAGGTGGAGATCATTTCTCCTCAGTTCCTGACAGCCGAGTTGAACTTGTTTCTCTGTAGCATGATCGAGGGTCTGGGTTTGAAATGCTCCCTGACCAGCTTTACCAACAGGTCAAATTACTTTTGTCAGGAGCCCCTAGGGAACGGCAAATTTCTTGTAAAGTTGTAGGTTGATGGCCAACAAAATGTTAATAGGATAACTTTCTGTTTTCCTCTCTCGTTATTTCATATGCCATGAAGAATTAATGGAGCCACTCAAGATACTGATTTCAGTCTTTGTCCCCCACCCCTCATTGAATAGGTTTAACTTCCCAATCATGGGGCTTTTTCATTCACTGTTCCCTTTCGGACTCTGTGACCAACTTGGAGGCTTTTACTTCTCCCCTTGAATTCAACGATTGCGGGCTTGCAATCGATCAGTTTATACTCGTCGCCAATGTGGTGGCTTGAGACAATACCAGGTAGACGTTAGTCAGAAAGAATAAAGTATTTATTGCCGACTAACAAAGGTAACTTATATACAGGATCGTGCTTGCCCTCTGACCTCCAGGTTCATGCTGACCAGGGCTCCATGCTTTTTCCTCATTGGTCAGAGTTCGCTCGTGCCACACGATAGACCCTGAGCCAGTCACATGGACTGAGAGGGCACCGCCCTTAAAGGGACCGTGCTACAGTAGATATAATTTTGAAAAATGTTGTGGGCCTGATCATCCAATAGCAGGTTGGTTTCTCTAAGCTTTTAGTTGTTGACAGGCTCTTTGGTTAGACAATCAGGAAGGTGTCAGCCTCTGATTGTACAAGCAAATGCAGTCAATTGTCAGGTATGCTTTGAATTATCGGTTGGAGCATGGGACTGATTTGATGTGGAGGTGTCGGACCTCTGAGGCACCAAGCAGCCTCTAATTTACTCGGAGCTCAAGAGGCCGCAAGTGGGCCAATGGATGTTGTGCTCTTGTCGTGGGCCTAATGAGGCCTCAATTGGGCCCAGAAGGACCTTTATATGGCCGGCTTCGGAAGGCCTTTTCGCAGCAGGCCAGGATTGACCTCATGCGAACCAGGGTGGGCCTTTTGTGGTGGGCTCCATGAAGCCTCAGGCGGGTCTGGGAAGGGCCTTTTTATGGCCTAGAGGGGATGGGGACAGTGGCTGCATGGAGGGGTGGGAGGGAAGTGGATGCATGGGGGGAGGGGGGGGGGGGGGCAATGTGCGTGCCAGTAAATGGGGGGGGGGGGGGGGGAATGGTGTGCGCATAGGGAAAGCGGTGTGTGCCCGTAGAGGGATGTATGTGTGGGGAGGCAGTGTGTTTGTGGGACGGGGTTGGATTGCACTTGTTCATGTGCGAATGCGCACATGTGTGTGGGGGATTAGTGAGTGTGTGCGGATGAGACTGCGGCCTTACTCCCAGTTTCAGGATTCGCACTCATTCCCAGCAGCCCATACCAACGCATATCCACATCCATTCAGCGGGTGAAAGTGAGTGAGCACCCAAGACTACGAGTGAGCTGGACACAGACACACTCACAAAGACACACAGATACATTCAATCAAGGGTGGGGGTGCAAAGACTAAAGCCAGTATCTTGAGTGGCACCGTTAATTCTTCATGGCATATGAAATAACGAGAGAGGTAAACAGAAAGTTATCTTATTAACATTTTGTTGGCCATCAACCTACAATAAGTAGAAGCACATATTGAAAGGGTGAAATAAAACGAACTGGGAAAATGGGATGGTGCATTAATACTGAGATGAATCTATTGGCCAAATGGCCTGGTTCTGAGCTGTAAATTTTTACTTCATAGTAAAGTAATATTACCTTACAGCAAACCAAAGCAGTTGAATGGTTAACAAATAAAATGCAGAGAAGGTTGAGAGTTCAAGAATGTGGAGGAGAGACCTTGCCGTAACCTCCCATGAAATTCTCTCACATTCACTGAAAATCAAGTAAAAACACTCCAAGCAAAGCCCTGTTATTGCTGATTCAAGGACTGATAATATCAACTGCTTATCTCATAAATATTTATCCTAACCTTAAATTACTTAACAGTCAATCCATTAAACACAATCCACATAGTCACCTTCACAAGGTCAAGTCTTCTGAAGCTATTTTTCAGACATGTTAATGACATATTTTTGGTTGCTTCATCCGATCTTTTTTGCACTAATTCTAAAGACTTTGGTTTGTTGCGTAGCACCTTATCATGTCTCTCAGGTGTTCCAAAACACTTCTCACACGTTAAACAGCTTTAAAGGATAAATAATAACTTAATATAGTGCAGTTAACATAATAGAAACCCCAACGCACTTCACAGATGTTTTATAGAAGAAAATAAGGCAATGTTGTTAAGTGTAAGATGTTGTACTCAAGGGTTGGTTGTGATCGAGAACAAAGCACATGTTATCAGCATCACAAATTCCAGATCCTGTGTAACACAGATAGTACATTTTTCTTGATTCCAAACAGGCAATGTACTTCAGCTCAAAACTACGTGAAACATCCCTGATGTTTCTCTACCTTGAATACCAGCTACCTGATAACATGGGTAGAAGGATACAAAGAAGACTGTAAGAAATTATTTTTGGTACAAACTCATAAAGTTAACCATATGGCAGACTATAGTTATGGGGGTAGACAGGTGTTATGTGGCAATAGGCATGATTCCAGGATGGTATGTTGCCTCCCTGGTGCCACGGTCAAGGATGTCACTCAACTGTTGCATATTATTTTGAGGAGGGGATGTTGAACGTCTAGACTTCATTTTCCATAGCATTACTAATAACACAGGTCAAAAGAGGGATGAGCCAAGCAGGCGGATTTTAGGGAACTAGGACTGTGATTAAAAAGCAGAACCTCAACGGTAGTAATTTCCATTACTAGTAATTACCATGTCCGAGTGAGCATAGAAATAGGAGGATTGAGTAGATAAGCATGTGGCTGGACAGATGGTGCTGGAGGACGAAATTTGAATTCATGGGACACTGGGATCAATTAGAGGGAGAGGTGGGACCTGTGCTGGCCTGATGGACTGTGCCTCAGAGCTGGGACCAGTGCCATCATGAAGTCATTTCATCGTGGTGCTGGGGGTCAGATAAAGAGGGACTGCAATAAGGTCAGAATTAGTCTTACAGTGCGGAATTTAATGCATTTAAGTGTATTTAAATGCGCAACGTGTGGTTATTAAGGGTAATAAGGTGCAGGCACAGATAATCACTTGGGAATATGATGGGACATTAACAGAGGTTTTGAGCTAATTGATAGTTGATGTGGATAATGCTACTGTGGCGTACACTTCCAAATGGCATTTGAGAAAGTGCCATATCACAGACTTGCCAGCAAAGCTGAAGCTCATGGAATAAAATGGACAACGGCAGCATGAATAAGAATTTACCTAAGTGACAGGAACAGTCCTGGTGAATATTTTTTTTGGATTAGAGGAACGTAGACCATAGGGTTCCCCAGGGATTGGCACTAGGACAATTGCTTTGCTTGATAGAAATTAATGACCTTGACTTGGGTGCACAGAGCACAATTTCAAAACTTGCAGATGGAACAAAACTTGGAAGTACTGCGAGCTGTGAGGATAGTAATGGACTTCTAGATGGGCTGATGGTGTGGCAGTCACAATGCAGATCAAATTTTAATGAAGTGTGAAGTGTCACACTTTGGCAGGAAGGTGGCCTTCAAGGCGGCCTTTAGGACACGCAACAACGCAGAATCGCCGAGCAGAAACTTATAGCCAAGTTCCGCACACATGAGTACGGCCTCAAACGGGATCTTGGATTCATGTCGCATTACATTCACCCCCCACCATCTGGCCTGAGCTTGCAAAATCCTACCAACTGTTCTGGCTTGAGACAATTCACACCTCTTTAACCTGCTCTACCTTGACCTGTAAAGAATTAATTACCTGCTAAGAGTCACATTCAAAGTATCGTCTTGCATTTTTGACTTTGTCTATATATATGTTTCTGGAACCGACCTCTTCATTCACCTGAGGAAGGAGCAGTGCTCCAAAAGCTAGTGATTCGAAACAAACCTGTTGGACTTTAACCTGGTGTTGCAATACAACTGCAAGAGAACTTCCTGAGTCTTATACTTCAACCACACCACACAATAAAGTATAAAATACATTTGCCCTTACTAATTGTTTTCTGTACCACCATGTTCACTTTCTGCGATTCGTATAGAAAGACACCCAAATCCCTCTGAATACTGACATTTGGTCACTCACCTTTTAAATATTCTGTTTTCCCATTCTTCCTACTGAAGTGAACAATTTCTTGACCTGCCTGCCCTTTTACCTGCTCTCCCCTCATCCAAGTCCCCAAACACTCCTTCCAAGTGAAGCAATGATTTACTTGCATTTTTCCACATTTAATCAACTTATTTGCTGTTCACAGTGCAGTCTCCTCTATATTGGGGAAACCAAAGGCAGAATGAGTGAGTGCTTTGCAAAATGCTTCCGCTCAGTCAGCAAGTGTGACCCCAAGCACTCACACTCGCATTTCTGTCCTCATTCGGCTATCGTGTTCCAGTAAAGCTCAATGCAAGCTTGAGGAAAAACATCTCAACTTCAGATTAGGCACTTTGCACACTTCTGGGCTAAAACATTTCCTTCAACAATTTCAGACAATGAATTTGGTTTCCTAATTTGATTCTCTTTTTTGCCATATGGTGATCTGCATCCTATTTTCTTGTTACAGAGCAAGTTATCATGGAGTTTCTTTGTACTCCACTGGGCCTACCCTAGGCACGACTGGACTCGACAGATGAATCCCGGAGGAAGCTCAAATCAGGCTTTGACACCCGACTCGCTACACCCGGCACAATATGTATCACGCTCTCACTCCAGATAATGATATTTAAATGAGACATTGGGCTCATTTAAATATCCCAACGCGACTTTAGAACAGAGATCTTCATATTCGGAAATAAAAACAAAAGCATTTGTTGGAAAACTCAGCAGGTCTAGCAGCATCTGTGGAGAGAGAAACAGAGTTTAACTTTTAAATCTGTTTGACTCTTCTCCAGAAATCTCCACCGATGCTTCCAGACCAGCATTTTCTGTTTTTATTTCAGATTTCCACAAATGTCAGTGTTTTGCTTTTATTTTACGGTTCATTATTTTGCCATTCATACTCACTCTGGACAAATACTTTGTTCCTTTACTACAACCATTATCACTCCCTTAATAAAAGCAAAATACTGCAGATTCTGGAGACCTGAAGTAAAAACAGAAAATGCTGGATAAACTCAATGGGTCTGGCAGCATCCATGGAGAGAAACAAAGTTAACGTTTTGAGTCCAAATGACTCGTCTACAGAAAAGCAGAAGGATTATTTGGACTTGAAACATTAACTCTTTCCATAGATGCTGCCAGACTTGCTGACTTTATCCATTCTGTTTTTTTTATCAATCCCTCTGTCTTTTGTTGTATGATCTGTCATTTAATGTCTGTCCTATACCGTATAACAGACCTTCCCTTCTGTTCTTTCTTCCTCTCCTTCCCTTCAATGGCATAAAACCCATCACATTTCTACCTTCCTTCAGGTCTAAAGAGTCATATTCGAGTTGAAATATTAACTATTTTTCTCTCCACAGATGCTGCCTGATCTGCTGAGTATTTCTAACACTTAGTATTTTTACTTCATCTGCCACTTACATGCCCAATTAATTAAGCTGTTTGTATCCATTTGCAGCTTCTCTGCATCCTCCCTATAGTTTACTTTTCCAGCTGGATTAGCATTGTTGGCAATATTACATTTGATCCCCCCAATTAAGTCATTGATTTAAATTGTAAATTGATAAGGCCCAAGCATGGATCCAGCACTGTCGATAACACTTCCCATCAATTTGCTGATGATAGAGAGTTAAATTGATGGGGGTGGCCTCATTGGACTTATCTTGCTTTATTTTTTAAAGAGTTTATACACAGGCAATTTCTCACTTTGTTGTGCATACCAGCCTTGCAGCTGTATTGAACAGCTTAGCTTGAGGTGCAGGAGTTCTGGAGTAAAAACCCTATAACCAGGATGTTGTCAAGGCCCATAGCCTTTGCTGTCTGTCAAGTTCTCAGCTTGTACATCTTTTCTAGATTATTCTATTCAACAGAGATGTAATGCCATACAGCAATGTAAGGGTGGTCTAGGTGGGGATATAGAGCTTCATCTCTGCATGGACTCTCAGGTGGTTGCTCCTATAAATGCAGTTATAGTGTCATGTGAGAGTACCTTTAAGAAATGGGTGTTTATAAATGGGTGTGCATATAAATATCTGTAGTGAGAGTGCCTTTAAGAAATGGGTGTTCACTACTGCAGTGATGTCAGAGAGTGGGTGGAGCTGGGCTGTCTGCCAGCTTTTTACTTTCGTATTAGGCTGTTTGCTGCAGGGTGTGTTTTAGTTTTGTTTTCAGTGTTGGAGCTGAAGCCAGACAGAGCAGGTGTACTTTGATCTCTCTGCCATGAAACGACTATCTCTTAATCATTTGGTGAATTCAGTAGTGAATGTAAACCTAATGTACTTCTGTTAAAAGGTGTTTCTTTTGTCTTCTGGATGTTGTTTAGGAAGTTATTAAGGATTACTTGGTGTTGTATTCTTTGGGGGTTGTATTTGAATTGATGGTTGCTAAGATGTTCACTGTATGTTTTAAAAAGTTCAACTTGAGTTCATAGAATAAACATTGTTTTCTTTTAAAAAATACTTTTCCATTTCGGCTCTACCACACCAGTAGAGTGGGCTGTGTGTACCACAATCTATTAAAAGTTGTGGGTCAGGTGAACTCCATGATACACTTTGGGGTTCCCTAAATCCTCGCCCATAACAATAGATTATTGCATGTAACAGATGTTTTGGGGGGCTGGTTCTTTACTCAGAGAGCAGTAAGGGCGTGGAATGCCCTGCCTGCAACAATAGCCAGCTCAAACAAATGAAATGCTAATTCTCGCTTTTCTTTCCACAGATGCTGCTTGGCCTAATTATTTTCCATTTGCATTTCAGATCTTCATCATCTGCAGTATTTTTCTTTTGCATGGGAAGTGGTCATTAGCCAAAAAGGTCAAAAGAACTGGCAGAGATTGATCAACGTCCAATGATACTGGCTTATACTTGCTTCACAAACCTTATTGAGTTCTTTGAGAAGGTGACCAAACAGGTGGACGAGGGTAAAGCAGTTGATGTGGTGTATATGGATTTCAGTAAAGCGTTTGATAAGGTTCCCCACGGTGGTCTATTGTAGAAAATACGGAGGCATGGGATTCAGGGTGATTTAGCAGTTTGGATCAGAAATTGGCTCGCTGTAAGAAGATAGAGGGTGGTGGTTGATGGGAAATGTTCAAACTGGAGTTCAGTTACTAGTGGTGTACCACAAATGATCTGTTTTAGGGCCACCGCTGTTTGTCATTTTTATAAATGACCTGGAGGAGGGCGTAGAAGGATGGGTGAGTAAATTTGCAGATGACACTAAAGTCGGTGGAGTTGTAGACAGTGTGGAAGGATGTTGCAGGTTACAGAGGGACATAGATAAGCTGCAGAGCTGGGCTGAGAGGTGGCAAATGGAGTTTAATGCAGAAAAGTGAGGTGATTCATTTTGGAAGGAGTAACAGGAAGACAGAGTACTAGGCTAATGGTAAGATTCTTGGTAGTGTGGATGAGCAGAGAGATCTCGGTGTCCATGTATATAGATCCCTGAAAGTTGCCATCCAGGTTGATAGGGTTGTTAATGTAAAGTAGGGTGTGTTAGCTTTTATTGGTAGAGGGATTCGGGGGCAGCACGGTAAAGTAGACCAAGGCAGGCCAACAGCGTGGGTTCAATTCCCACACCAGCCTCCCCGAACAGGCGCTGGAATGTGGTGACTAGGGGCTTTTCACAGTAACATCATTTGAAGCCTACTTGTGACAATAAGCGATTTTCATTTCATTCATTTTGGAATGGATGAGGTCAAGTCAGTTACGTTTACTTTAGCAATGGAAACAGATAGGTATATACCGCAGAGCAAGAGTTATAGCTAGGGGAAAGGCAATTTTGATGTGATGACGCAAGACTTAGGATGCATAGGATGGGGAAGGAAACTGCAGGGGATGGGCACAATTGAAATGTGGAGCTCATTCAAGGAACAGCTACTGCGTGTCCTTGATAAGTATGTACCTGTTAGGCAGGGAGGAAGTGGTCGAGCGAGGGAACCGTGGTTTACTAAAGTAGTTGAATCACTTGTCAAGAGGAAGAAGGAGGCTTATGTAAAGATGAGACGTGAAGGTTCAGTTAGGGCGCTCGAGAGTTACAAGTTAGCTAGGAAGGACCTAAAGAGAGATCTAAGAAGAGCCAGGAGGGGACATGAGAAGTCTTTGGCAGGTAGGATCAAGGATAACCTGAAAGCGTTCTATAGGTATGTCAGGAATAAAAGAATAACTAGGGTAAGAGTAAGGCCAGTCAAGGACAGTAGTGGGGAGTTGTGCGTGGAGTCCGAGTAGATAGGAGAGGTGCTAAATGAATATTTTTCATCATGCAGGAAAAAGACAATGTTGTTGAGGAGAATATTGAGATACAGGCTAAGAGACTAGAAGGGGTTGAGGTTCATAAGGAGGAAGTGTTAGCAATTCTGGAAAGTGTGAAAATAGATAAGTCCCCTGGGCCAGATGGGATTTATCCTAGGATTCTCTGGGCAGCTAGGGAGGAGATTGCTGAGCCTTTGGCTTTGATCTTTATGTTGTCATTGTCTACAGAAATAGTGCCAGGAGACTGGAGGATAGCAAATGTTGTCCCCTTATTCAAGAAGGGGAGTAGAGACAACCCCGGTAACTATAGACCAGTGAGCCTTACTTCTGTTGTGGGCAAAGTCTTGGAAAGGTTTACAAGAGGTAGGATTTATAATCATCTAGAAAGGAATAATTTGAAGGTGGTCTGTGGTGGGTAAAGTCTTGGAGAGGATTATAAAAGATACGATTTATAATCATCTAGATAGGAATAATATGATTAGGGATAGTCAGCATGGTTTTGTGAAGGGTAGGTCATGCCTCACAAACCTTATCGAGTTCTTTGAGAAGATGACTGAACAGGTAGACGAGGGTAGAGCAGTTGATGTGGTGTATATGGATTTCAGTAAAGCGTTTGATAAGGTTCCCCACGGTCGGCTATTGCAGAAAATACGGAGGCTGGGGATTGAGGGTGATTTAGAGATGTGGATCAGAAATTGGCTAGTTGAAAGAAGACAGAGGGTGTTGGTTGATGGCATATGTTCAGAATGGAGTTCAGTTACGAGTGGCGTACCACAAGGATCTGTTCTGGGGCCGTTGCTGTTTGTCATTTTTATAAATGACCTAGAGGAGGGTGCAGAAGGTTGGGTGAGTAAATTTGTAGACGACACTAAAGTCGGTGGAGTTGTAGACAGTGCGGAAGGATGTTGCAGGTTACAGAGGGACATAGATAAGATGCAGAGCTGGGCTGAGAGGTGGCAAATGGAGTTTAATGCAGAAAAGTGAGGTGATTCATTTTGGAAGGAGTAACAGGAAGACAGAGTACTAGGCTAATGGTAAGATTCTTGGTAGTGTGGATGAGCAGAGAGATCTCGGTGTCCATGTATATAGATCCCTGAAAGTTGCCATCCAGGTTGATAGGGTTGTTAATGTAAAGTAGGGTGTGTTAGCTTTTATTGGTAGAGGGATTCGGGGGCAGCACGGTAACATTGTGGATAGCACAATTGCTTCACAGCTCCAGGGTCCCAGGTTCGATTCCGGCTTGGGTCACTGTCTGTGCGGAGTCTGCACATCCTCCCCGTGTGTACGTGGGTTTCCTCCAGGTGCTCCAGTTTCCTCCCACAGTCCAAAGATGTGCAGGTTAGGTGGACTGGCCATGCTAAATTGCCCTTAGTGTCCAAAATTGCCCGTAATGTTGGGTAGGGTTACTGGGTTGTGGGGATAGGGTGGAGGTGTGGATCTTGGATGGGGTGCTCTTTCCAAGAGCCGGTGCAGACTCGATGGGCCGAATGGCCTCCTTCTGCACTGTAAATTCTATGTCTAATTCTATGGATTGAGTTTCGGAGTCATGAGGTCATGTTGCAGCTGTCCAAAACTCTGGTGTGGCTGCTTTTGGAGTATTGCGTGCAGTTCTGGTCGCCGCATTATAGGAAGGATGTGGAAGCAGAGGAGATTTACAAGGATGTTGCCTGGTATAGAGGGAAGATCTTATGAGGAAAGGCTGAGGGACTTGAGGCTGTTTTCGTTAGACAGAAGAACGTTAAGAGGTGACTTAATTGAGGCATACAAGATGATCAGAGGATTAGAAAGGGTGGACAGTGAGAGCCTTTTTCCTCGGATGGTGATGGCTAGCACGAGAGGACATAGCTTTAAATTGAGGGGAGATAGATATAGGACAGATGTCAGAGGTAGGTTCTTTACTCAGAGAGCAGTAAGGGCGTGGAATGCCCTGCCTGCAACAATAGTGGCCTCACCAACATTAAGGGCATGTAAATGGTCATTGGATAAACATATGGATGATAAGGGAATAGTGTAGATGGGCCTTGGTTTCACAGGTCGGCGCAACATCGAGGGCCGAAGGGCCTGTACTGCGCTGTAATGTTCTATGTTCTAAGTAGGTTTTTTTATTTAGTTAGTTCTCTCACCACTTTCTGCAGGCCAGTCTGTCATCTATATCCTTCAGGACTCAGCCAGTAGTGCTGCTGAGCTGCTTTTGGTAATGGACATTGAAGACTCCCCACCCAGCGTACATTGTGTCCTTGCTACCTTCAGTACATTGTCTAAGAGGTGTTCAACATGAAAGAGCACTGATTTGTCATAAGAGGGCAGGTGCTAATGGGCAGAAGTTTTCTTCCCCATGCTTGAACTGGCCATGGGAGTCTAGACTCAATGTTGAGGTCTCCAAGGGGTCACTCCCACCCAACCTTTTACTTCTGTGCCACCATATATTGTGCGTCCGTTTTGTCAGAGGAGTCTGCGACATTACTTGTGAATATGACCGTCAGGCTGTTGCTTTGATTCTTTTGTGGGACAGGCAGCTCTCCCATTTTTGGCACAGGGAAACAAATGTTAGGGAGGACTTTGCAGGTTCGACTAGACCAGTTATGCTTTTGCCATGTCTGGTTCCTGGGTCGATTCCCAGTGGTCCAGCCATTTTTCCCTCCTTAGACATTTTTGTAATGGTTTAATGCAATCGAGTGGCTTATTAGGCCATTTCAGAGGGCAGTTTAAGAATCATTTGCATTTTGCTGGTCCAGACTTATTTATAGGTAAGAACAGATTTCCTTACCAAAGGTACATTAATGAGCCAGGTGGGTTTTTACAACAATCCAGTAGTTTCATTTCAATATTTCTGCTTCTAATTTTTTATTTCACATTTAATTAATCAAATTTAAATTCCATAGCTTCTATGGATCTGGATAAGAAGTCCAAGCTTCTTGGTAACGTAATCAAGTATTATAACCACTATTCTCTCCTATAAAGCGGGAAATCCCTGAGGCAGGTCAGACAGTGTCTTTTAAGCTTGGTAAAAATGTAACAGCAGAAACACCACCCAACTAATGGAAGATAGCCTAGCTGTTAGAAAACTTGAAAGAACCAAACTATGAGCCCTGCCCAGAGCCTTTGATTCTTACGATTACCTTTTAATCTGACACTTTTACATCTGCATCACAAATGCAGGGGCTCGTTTAACACAATGGGCTAAACAGCTGGCTTGAAAAGCAGAACAAGGTCAGCAGCGCGGGTTCAATTCCTGTACCAGCCTCCCTGAACAGGTGCCGGAATGAGGCGACGCGGGGCTTTTCACAGTAACTTCATTTGAAGCCTACTTGTGCCAACAAGCAATTTTCATTGCATTCAGATGGGGGTGAGCTCCTAATATTGTGCTCGGTTTGCAAGTGAATAAATGCATGTTGTTTGAGGAGGGATTACTTGCAAGCAACTAGCCTACATAAATGCGACTTTACATGAATTATAACAGGAGCGCTGAGGACTCTGGAAATAGAATATTGCAAATGACTGAGATCGATTTTCTTCAACAGCCCATTGTACATTCATACCTGGATTGTGTCCCGAGGATCTTGTCTGGAATTCCTCAGCATATATAGGCCTGTTTGAGTATATCGCTTCCTGTTGGGATTGCTCCTTCCTCATCTCCTCTCCTGGCTGCATATATCCAGTCCCATGGCTAAATCAAACACAAGACACAAATCAGTAAAAACAATGTTTCAGCCATGCTGCAAGTGAACTTTTTAAATAATATTCTACACTGAAGGATTTACCATTTCCGTAATACAAAGACTGACCCAATTAGCAGAAAACCCAGGGTTTCACTTGAACCCACTGTAAAAATTGGAATTAAAATAACACTCCTAATTTTAAACTTGGTGCTGGGATTTGTTTCCCTGTGCCACAAATGGGAGAGCTGCCTGTCCCACAAAAGAGTCAAAGCACCAAGCACCACTTGGAACTTGCACTGATGCACAAATGTGGCACCCCAGGTGCATAGCTCATAAACATAGAACATAGAACAGTACAGCACAGAACAGGCCCTTCGGCCCTCAATGTTGTGCCGAGCCATGATCACCCTACTCAAACCCACGTATCCACCCTATACCCGTAACCCAACAAATTGCAGCATTGCAGGCGAAAGGTTTGGATTAGTTTACAATTGAGAGGATGAAGGAGTGGAAATTGACATTAATACCAATTTTGCACCATTTCTTTGCGGGGTTTTGGAGATCTTCTGCCAGTTAGTTTCGGAAAACTTAGTTGGAGATTCTGCCCCAGTTCATCAATGTAAGACTTTTTCCTGCATACGTTGACTCTTGTTATCACTGGACCGTTTGACATTACAATGGGGCTACATGGGAGAGGGTCAACATTTTTACCAATCTCTCACAAAGACAAGTTTGAAAAGGATGACAATGCATCATTTACTGAGTCTTTTCCAGAAAGTAACAAAATCTAAGAAACTAACTCAACAGATATGGTGATAAAGGTTCAGGGTCAGTATTCTTTTGTATTTTGCAGGTTGAGACCAGTCAAGAGGATTCAGGTGTAGAGATCGATAAGAATCGACCTTTCTATTGACCATGGCTTAATCTGACTGAGCCATTAAACCCAGAACAAAAATAAACTATTCAGCAAAATTTGGAAAATTCCATTAGGACTTCATTTCTTTTCAGGAGCCTGAGGGAAAATATATCAGATAATAAAAAGTTAAAGTAGAACCACACTTAATGCTGTGTTAAACTTCCTTGGCTGAATTAGTCATCAAGCTAATGGCTTGCACACACTGAGCATTTGCAATCGGGGGAACTGCGCATAACAAAATCTGGTTCAGACTGTAAATAAGTATGCAAGCAATGAATGGAAAATAATGTCTGGGTTAAAAAACGTACTCAGTTCTTTGAGGTGGAACAGATTACAAACATGTTAGGTAACGGGGATGCCCTGCTGATCTTCAGGCATTGCCAGCACCTTCATTGAGGAGTTAAACTGTTTCAATCAGATCATAGACAGAATTATCTATAATAATAATCTTTACTTTCACAAGTAGCCATTATTAACACTGCAATGAAGTTACTGTGAAAAGCCCCTAATCACTACATTCTGGCACCTGTTCGGCTACACAGAGGAAATTCAGAATGTCCAAATTACCTAACCGCGCATCTTTCAGGGCTTGTGGGAGGAAACCGGAGCACCCGGAGGAAACCCACGCAGACACAGGGAGAACGTGCAGACAGTGACCCAAGCCAGGAATCGAACCTGGGACCCTAGCGCTGTGAAGCAACAGTGCTAACCACTATGCTACCGTGCCGCATACCTGATAGATTTCTAACTTTTCTGGAGTGTGCAACGTATTACTTGTCGCTATCAGGTGGTGTCCCAAGGAAAGATCTAACTGATGGCCTTAATTGCAAACACACCTGCCCAGCCACCACTTCTCCTCCTCCTCAACACAAAATTTAAATGCAAAGGTCACCCAGAGGGACACCTGGAATTTGTATATAGGGAAACAGGAGCAGACATGTTCCGGGTTCAAGAAATTCTCAGCAAATTAATTTCACCAAAACAGAAAAGAACATGAGAAAAGGTGGAAACAAGAACAGTGGTTACTCAAGTCTAAGCAAATGAATGCACTAAAACAGAAAGAACCCAACATACAGGAAGAACTTTAAAAAGCAGTTCAAGTGCTCCAGCCATATTGCCTTTCTCAGCCTCTACAATTTCATTTTCAATGCTCTTAGCTTAGCTCCAGAACTTCAGACATTTCTGATTAAAACAGTGCCTTGCTTATTTGAATGTTATTTACTTACACAAGAGTGTATGCATTCCGTTAATTGCCAAGATATGCCTTTGGAGGAAAAAGGATGAGCAGCGTATAATTTAGGAAATTCTTCAGAGTCACAGAATTACAGTGGGATAGGAGGTGGTCATACAGCCCATGTCAACGCTCTGTAGATAAATCCAGTCAGGCCCGTTCCCCATATGTCTGCAAGTTTATTTCCTGCAAATTCCCATCCAATTTCCTTTCAACATCATTCATCATCTCCACTTTCACCATACTCCTTGGCAGTGGGTTTCAGGTGTGTACATCTGCTGTGTAGAAATTTTCCTCCGCACATCTCCTCCCATCTCATCAAAAGTTTACTTTTGTGCCCTCTAGTTCTTGTATGATCACTCAATGGGAACAATGTTTCTTTGTCTACCTTATCTAAACCTGTCATAATCTTGAACAACTCCAATAATACTCCTCTCAATCTTTGTTCAAAGGAGAACGACTCAGCTTCTCCAACATAACCTCGTTGCTCAAATTCCTCATTCCTGAAACCATTCTGGTCAATTTCCTCTACACCCTCTCCAAGGATCATCATATCCTTTCTAAAGTGTGGTGACCAGAGCTTGACACAATACTCAAAGCTTGATAAAGTTCAGCGTAACTTCCCTATTTTGTTTTACTCAAAGCCTTTATTTATGGTGCTTAAAATTCCATATACTTTACAATTACTCTCTCTGTACGACCTGCTGCCTTCAAAGGTCAATGCACAAGTACTGCTAGGTGCTTCTGTCCCTACACACCCGTTAGAACTGTGCAATTCAGTCTATATTACCTCTGCTCATCCCTTCTGACAAAATGCATCATCTCACATTTCTCTGTATAAAATTCGATCAGCCACTCACCTGCCTATTCTGCTAGTCTACATCCTGTTGCAGTTGATTGGCATCACCCGCATTGTTTGTCACACCTCCAAGTTTGGCATCATTGACAAATTTTGGATATTGGAATACAGAAATTCCAAGTCATATATGAATTGTATATATGTTTCAAATCAAAAGATGCATTGGTCCCAGCACTAGTCCTCGTATTCAGTTTGTTTTCCCCTATTTGGTGACACAGTCACCAGAGAGCTATCCTTTCCAAATGTTATCTCTCAAGCAGAAAGTTGCTGACCCCAAAGATCAGGGGAGAAATCCAATTAAGATTGGACTGAGCTCAAGTGAGGCCACTTGCATTTTACACTGGTGCACCTTGCTTACAAGGATTTCTTGCTTGACAAGTCTTTTTTTTTTAAGATTCAAATGGATTCCTGATCATCCCCCAAAGCTATGAAAAGCTTGTAACAATTCGTATTGTAATCGATCTTTCAACTGTGATTGAAAGAGCTGGGCAGTTTCAAAACTGCAGAATACATAACCCTTTATAAGGCAAATCCAAGCCATTTTCCAGCCTCTGTTTGTAAGTTCCTCTTATTTGATGACTGCATGTTAGGTTAAGAGACAATTTTTCATGTTAAAAAAGCGAAATTCCAAAAGACAGATTCATGACTAGTTTTCTCATTGCTCTTGAAACTAGTTTCCTACCCTTTGCTCAACTACGTATTTTATAATCAGCTAGATTTCAACTTTTGTACCCTCTCATTGTCACAAGTACAGTTGAAAAACAACTTATTCAAGACTATTAGTTTTCTTTTGGGCAGCAGGAATGCACTTAATGTGGATGTAATTAGTAACAGAATCATTGTCAAAACCCATTAGTTTAAGTGTGAGGAAAGGATCCAGAGTTGTCCACCCCGATTTGATTTGCCATTGGTTAATTTCTTACTTGCGCAGGTGACATGCTCCAGAAGGTGGGTTCATTCCTGTCTCTTCATATCTCTGAGGAACCAAAAAAAAAAGAGATCAGGACGTATTAACTAATAACATTCATACATTTCTAGCCTCTACATTTTCATTTGTGAACTGGGCAGCAACTCTCAGAAGCAAAGAGATGATATCAAATGAAATGAAATGAATATCGCTTATTGTCACAAGTAGGCTTCAACGAAGTTACTGTGAAAAGCCCCTAGTCGCCACATTCTGGCGCCTGTTTGGGGAGGCTGATATGGGAATCGAACCGTGCTGCTGGCCTGCCTTGGTCTGCTTTCAAAGCCAGCGATTTAGCCCTGTGCTAAACAGCCCCTTGTGAGACTCAAGGTAAAGAATGACTTAGTAAATGTAACTATATTTGGCATGCTTTTCATCTCCTAGGCCATCCTGTACCAATGGTTTAACACCTTGGCCATTTCATGATTCTATTTATCTGAAGAGGAAGAATGTGCAGGGTTGCACGGAGAAGGTGGGGGGGAGTGGCACTGGGTGAATTCTCCTTCAGAGAGCCAGCATGGGCATGACAGGTTGAATGATCTCCTCTTATGCTGTAACCATCCTATGATTTTATATGGACAGGTTAAGTGAATGGACAACAGAGCAGTAGGTGGAATATCATGTGGGGAAGTGTGAGGTTATGCACTTTGATTGTGAGAATAGGAAAATAGAATCTTTTTTACAAGGTGTGAAGCTGTGTAATATGCAGAGGGACTTTGGTGTACCTGTGCAAGAATACGAATTTAGCATGCAGGTAAAGCAAGCAAATAGAAAGGTTAATGACATGTTGGCCTTTATCGCAAGGGGATAGCAGTACAACAATAAGGATGCATTTCTACAATTGTACGGGCTTTTGCGAAACCACAGCTGGAGTACTGTGTGAAGTTTTAGTCTCCATATTTGTGAAAGGATACACCTGTATTGGAGAAGTACAGAAAAGGTTCACTAGGCTGGTCGCTGCCATGAGTGGGTTGTCCTATGATGATTATATTAGCCTACTCGCTGGAGCTGAGAAGAATAAGGCGTACAATATTCTGAAGGGGCTCAATAGGGTGGCTGTGGAATTGAAACAGGGAGGGGCACAGCATTTAGGTAAAGAGTCATCCATTTAGGATTGAGATTAGGAGAAATTTCTTCAATCAAAGGATTGTGAATTTTTGGAACTCTCTACCCCAGAGTATTGTGGAGGCAAAATAGTTGAGAATATTCAAGTCTGAGATAAACAGATTCATGATCTTTCAGGGAATGGAGGAACATAGAGAGCAGGCAGGAAAATGAGTAGAGGTAGAATATAAGCCATGATCGCACTGATGATGGAGCAGGCTCAAGAGGCGGATCTACTGTAGAATAGGGTCTATTATAGAGTAGGAGCATAATGGTAATCCAGAGGTTCAGACTATTGTTCCAGAAATAAGGATTCAAATTCCACACATGACTCCAGATCCACAGCAACGTGATTGACTCTTAATTGCCTTCTAAGATGGCATAGAATTGTATCAAACTGGAGAAAAGTACTCTGTGGGTGTACACAGGATGTACCACACAGACCCCAGCAGCTCAAGAAGCCTTCTTGAGAACAATTAGGGAGGGCAATAAACACTGGCCTTTGCCATAATGCTCACATCTCAAGAATGAATTTTGAAAAATTACAACCCAACAAACCCTCTTGCATCATCAATCTGCTGTATACTTCATAAGGCATCTTCCAAGGGGAAAAAATGTACCAAAAGTCTTTAGAAAAGCAACTAAAGAAGGGTGATGAGGAGCCAGTGAAGACAGCAGTAAAAGTACAAGAGAAAGTCACTGCTGTAGGCTTTAATACAGACCACTTACTGCTTAGGAGCCCATACCATTTTCAAACCATCCATCATTGTTTCATCTTCTGCACTGAATCACAATCTCAACAATTTGCCAACAGTGCCATACCTCACGCAGCACAGCCATCACCCAGCCTCACAAATCTCTGTGTAAAGCCTGTAATAACTATTTGAGAGGGCAGCATGGTGGCGCAGTGGTTAGTGCTGCTGCCTCACGGCGCCGAGGTCCCCACATTCTACCCGGGGGCGAAACCCATGCAAACACGGGGAGAATGTGCAAACTCCACACGGACAGTGACCCAGAGCCGAGATTGAACCTGGGACCTCGGCAACCCAAAAGATGTGCAAGGTAGGTGAATTGGCCACACTAAATTGGTCCTTAATTGGAAAAAATGAATTGGGTACTCTAAATTTTTTTTTTTTTTAAACTATTTGATATTTTTCTGTAACAAGCATCCTTTACGAGTGATTTCCTGTCTCACTGTATTGCATGTGGTGACCTAACTGGTGCTGCAATCCCTTTGGCTATAAGAGAGAGGATGGTGGGTCATGGTGTTACCGGAATGGTAAAATTAAGCACAAGCCAACACGTATTGCTCGTTGAGGCCCTTTTGAGGCCTCAGGTCTGTAAAAAAGTGCTGCCTGTAATTTACAGGCCTAATGGTAAATGGAGAGGTGGAAAATAAATTGTAGGAGTCTGGGTTTGCGACATTCTGTTTCATTACCAACATCGGGACCAGCTAGAAGACATACACATAACTCTACATTGACTGGACATAGTGCCCAGGCTCCATACAGTGAAGCCAGGACATCAACCATATATTAAAATTCTCATTTAAGAACACTGGATAGTAATACATTGAAGAATAAAGGTTGTTGAACTCTGTCAGAAGCTGATGGAAAAGGATTTTTAAAACCCAATTAACCTGTCAAAGACGATTTGGGTCATTTACTGTCCATACTGGAATAGCATGCATTAGCATCTTTTGTTCCAGCATAGAAAGATTTTCAATGGTTGGCAAGCATGCATGGCTAAATAAAATGCAAAACATGGAAAACTGAATTGTGTACCTGCTGCGCTTATCTTACTCTTGAGAAATTGTAAGTGTAATCAATGATTCCTAATCAGAATTTCAAATCAGGCTAGTTGTAATTACAACAGGCCTGAGGATTAAGCGATGCTTTTGGACACTGGCCCTTCAACGTTTGGATCTGAGTTTCAATTCCATCAGATTAATAAAATGCAAGTCCCCACCTGCATGGAAGAATCCCACTCGAATCGAGTTTCGATGGACTCAATCCAGTTTTGGGTATCTCTTGGTTTTTCCAACATTAAACATGGGCAAAGGCAATATTACTCAGATCACTGTCACTTAATCATTGCGAGTTATATTTTATTCTTTGCATTAGGATAAAGATATTGGATGAAAATTAATTAAGTCAAAATAAAAATCTGGAAAACGATGAAAAAAAAACATTTGAAACTGATGTCACTTCAGCATATGTGCCATAATGCAAATGTTTACATATGTATGAACATATTACATACCGTGACATATGGATTGCTGAGACTCTGGGGTTGTTCATACACTGGAGTCCAGTGGCTGTTAGCAGACACTCTGGTTCCCCTGATAGGAGTGCTGGTGGCTGGCTGACCAAGGCAGACTGCTGACTGGACTTTTCCAGGACTACCTGGAGCTGCCAAAGCAAATGCATCATCGAGCAGAGAGTACATCTGCTGCCTTGCCTCTTCAATGGATGGCTGTGGTGGAATATATGGTGGGGGAGCGGGAGGGGGAGGGTGTGCGTGTGATGGAGAATGAAGTCTAGGCTCCCGAGGCAGGTCAGGGTCCGACTGCAAAACACAGAACCAGATCAAGATTAGGTCAGTGGAACTGGGGCAATTATAGGAGATACAATGTAGTGAAGGCAGATAGCATGCAACTGTTTGGTGCCTGGTTAACCTGAAACATCTTAGCCTGACCCAGTATGATATCTACTATTCAAAATGAAGTTCTTTCAGAGTCCTTCTTCCAATTTTTACGAGTCTGTGGACAGGAGCGAAGTACAGAACAGTGTTACAAATTTCACAGTTAGCATGCTTTGTAAATATGGTTCAATTGACTATTTAGGAAGTTTTCAAACTGGTGTGATGGCAGTTGGAGCCTTGCCAAGCTGTGCTTCAGAGTGGTAGAATGGATTGCATTGGCAATCTATTTCATAAGAAGTTCCAGGCTGCAACCATGTCAACACAAGGAGCGAAACAAAGATCAATAAAATCAACCTACACACTTCCTGGTCTTCACAGGCGGACTCCATCAGCCTTGGATCATTAAAATCCGCAATTTATACAATTCATACATAATCATTGGGATTTTGTTCCTCTGACAGAATGTTTTCCTTTTCTGTAGAAGCATTCGTTTCAAAGTCTGGTTGGAACCTCTGGTCAACACCTCCAAACTTGGGCAACAGTTTGAGTGATTAATAGTCCAATGGGAACTATGGCAGTCAATCTCATATATGACAGCACTACCCAAATTATCTACTTAAGGCACAGGCGGCCTTCTTGCAACACAGGTGAATGCTACCACTTCAAGCAATTGTTCTGACAGTGCCAAAGACTGAGAGTAAAACAACATTAACTGAAATGTGCTTTACCCAGACTTAACTTTGACTCAAATTTACAGTATACACATATCTTTCATAACTAGCATTCCACAAGTTTTAGTAAAAGGAATATACTGTCATAGAGCAGTGTGATGTGATGGACATATTGGTCAATTCCAAGGAACTGATCATGGTGTGGTAACCTGACAGGGCCTAGCTTTGAGTTTGATTAAATTGGATATTTTAAAGAATTAGGAACTTTAATTCAAACTGCAGTCAAACTTCAGGCAGGCTGTTGGGAATTCAGACTTGACCAAAATCAGATACACGACCGACAGAGAAACTCCAGAACATGTCTGGAGCTCCCCCTGTCAATCAGCCATCAGGTGATCATCGCACCCTATTGATATGCACCAGTTTATAGTCAGTAGCCCAGAGCAGGCCAGACTCTTGGGCACCGTGAGTTCCTGCCGTTACCTTAAACGTCAACAGGTTATGTGCAAGCAATACTGCAAGAGGTGGAAACCTGGGATGGGCTCAGGTGCCCTATCAATCGGACCATTGGATGCTGAGACCCCCTCCTGAAGCCTCATTGGCAGAAAGCCAGAGGAAATGGCAAAAGGTTACAAAGGGAGGGAGGATAAAAATAGGCACCCGAGGCATTTCAGCAGTGAAGATCTAATACAGAGGCAATCGAGACACCTGACCAAAGATGGAAGGAAGCAGCGTGCGAGACCCACCTTCGCAAAGACGCACCTGAGAGACTCAGTGAATCTGACCCATGGCTCAACCAGAGTCATCTTTGCAGCTGGTATAACAAATCTTGGGAATCTTTAGTAAATCTTATTGGGTCAATTTAAGAGTAAATATTGTTGTTGCAAAATAAAGTTGGGTTTGATTTTATACTTGTGCTCTTTGTTCTCTTCGCTACATCTAGTTCACACTTTGATTAAAATACATGTCGATGTATCTGAGATTTTACAGATACAACAATGGGCATTCTCTTGCTATTACTAATGAGATGGGTTATAGATCGCAGATGTAACAGATAAATGAAGGAGGGAGAAAGATGATACATGAATCAAGTTGTTCTTGCATACTCTCCATTAACTTCAGCACAACTAGTTAAAACTAACTCATCTATAACATAGCAAAATATCCCCAAGTGCTCCACAAACAAGGAAGATAAGACCATGAACAGGAAGCAAGAAAATAAGGGATGTAGTGAAAAACTTGTCAAAGATGGGTTTTAAAGGGGTCTCTGAAGGTGAGTAGATGTAGCTAGGTGGAAGGACTATACAACAATCTTGGAGCCAACAGTTTGTCCTCTCAGTCGTAGATGATGCATTGACTTTAACGGAGGGAAGGTGGATAAAATAGGTATCTCGAAGGCAAAAAACAAACAAGTCAGATGTAATTATGGTTCTTCCATACTTACAACATAAGCTGCATTGTTCACTCCAGGTGGCTTTTTGTAGGTCCCATCACTGTCTGTGGTTATCAACCTATCTTTTTCTGCATCCATCATGCTGCCGTTGACCTGGTGTCTCCTTCTCTGTCTTGGAGATCTCTTAGTACGATAACTAGAGTGAAAAGTCAAAGTCTTATTGGAAATTATCTACCACATTGTGCTGTGGAGTCAAATCGCTATTCCAAGAGATTGAAATCAGCACAATAGCCATAAATACATAATGAATACAATTACAGGTTCAGAAAATCTGAATAAAAAATAAACAATGCTGGAACTGCTCAGCAGGTCTGGCAACATCCACGGAGAGAGAAACAGAGTTCATGTTTTAGACGGATGACCTTGCATCAGGTCATAGACCTGAAACATTAACTCTTGTTTCTCTCTCTCCACAGAAGCTGCTAAAGCTGTTCAGCATTTTATTTTTATTTTATGCCTACCTTTTCCTTGGTTCCACAAGGACAGATGGACCAACAATACTGGGATCAAGGATTCTGTCAATGTGGACCTGTGCTCTACGGTAAGCTTTACGCCTTTCCTTAGTGTCAATGGTACCAACTTCATCCATGATGGGGAAGTCATAGTGTCCTTTCCTTTTGGCCCGCAGTCTGATCTTATTACGATGGTGTTCAATTTCAGATTTCTGTCGCAAAGCCCTCTGAACCTGTATGAGAAGGAGAATGAAGATATTTAGTTATTTACAGCTTGATGTCATTCTCTAGCACCTTCGTGGATTGGTACTAAAGGTCTTTAAAAGTGATCCTGAAGAATGTGTAATGTCCTTGTCGGGTGGCCTGATTTATTTAAAAGAACACTTGTAGCTAAAGCTATAAATGATTTATTAACATTATCTGTGGGTCAACTACATACTAAACAACTGATGAATAACAGTATGATTATGCATAAGCAACCACTCTCTCCAGCGTCCTCCAGCCAGTCATCTGACTCTAACATTCACTTATATGCTAGTGCGCCTCCTACTGGTCATTCGGTGAATTACAACACAACCATGGCATCACTACACAATGGTTCTTCAATGCCCACAAACAATACCTTTGAATTGTTGCCCTGGGCCAAAGGGGGACGAGATGTGTGAATCTGTATTGTTCTTTGTTCTTCAGTGTTTTGGCCAAGGGTGGTATCATGACCGGTACAAGCTTATGTTCAAGATGTTCAATAGATAGATTAATGAGATCTAGTCCAATCCTTATTCCATGCTTGTTTGTCATGCTTTCAATATCTTATTACTTTATCTCATTACGGGGTTTCAATAGCCACATTTTGTTTTCATTTAGTTCAAGCATTTTTTGTGAAATGACAACTGGCTTTGCTCACTACCAACTGAACTTTGAAGAAATTTATTGTTTGAGGCATCTTCAGCAAGTTAAACAGATGTATTAAGATGATCTGAAGGAAGACCTGTTGCACTTTTTAAACTCTTGAATGAAAATGACATTCAAGTCAATTCCTATGCCATCTCTCCCGGGAAACTACAGAATCTCTCACCTCTTTATTTATTTTGTTTGTTTCGGCAACTCGCTCGGGAAGCAATGGATTCTGTAAAGGAGGTGCTGGGATTGGTTGCATGGCGATGAGCTGAATCTTGCTTGGTAGCCGCTTCCCTGCCTCAGATGGGCGTGACATCCGATCAACATGGTCGAAAATTGAAGCTGATGAAGGCTGTTCATCAGTCCTGCTGATCTGAGCAGGTCCTAGAATAGATTGTGAGGGTTAGTCTACAGAATGCCCTGGAATCAAACTAACATAGTTGTGACAAAAGGCAATAGGAACCCATAATCAAAAAAACATAAGAACATAAGACTTCTGCCATTCAGTACGATCGTGACCGATATTCTCCACCTGCTGTCCACAAATCAGTGCAAGGTCACTTAAGCTGCCACATGATAAAGTAGTTTAGTGATTTAGTTGGACGAATAATCCAGAGAATGACAGTTTCAGCTATGACCAAAAAGAATGGAAAACATTGGCCGAATGGTCTACTCCTGTTCTTTATCGCGCATTTTGAAAGAAAGAGGACAACATCGGACTTCAAGAAATGCAGGGGCATTTTTTTTCAAAAGTTCATTCACAGAATGAGTGCACCAATGGCAGGGTCAGTATGTATTGCCCATCCCAGATTGCCTTTAATTGCAAGAACAGAGGCGAGTCACGGGATAAAAGAACAACAGAGCAGCGGGTGTGAGAACAGAGCAAGACCATCGGGGAGATAAAAGAGTGGCACAGCATCACTAAGATAGCGAACAGAGCGAGGCTGAAGGGAATGTGCGTAGTTTCGAAGCCCACTTACTTTGAAAGAAATCTTATTGTGACATCAGACAGAAGGAAGTGAAAAATGAAAATGAAAATCACTTATTGTCACGAGTAGGCTTCAATGAAGTTACTGCGAAAAGCCCCTAGCCGCCACATTCTGGCGCCTGTCCGGGGAGGCTGGTACGGGAATCAAACCGTGCTGCTGGCCTGCTTGGTCTGCTTTAAAAGCCAGCGATTTAGCCTGGTGAGCTAAACCAGCCCCTAATGTAAGTGACTGGTGGGTGAGCATTTTCTCTTCTTCTCTCTCCAAGGTCTGAAGCTGAGAAATTAAAATTTTCAACTGAGTGACAGTAACAGGAAGTGAATTGATAAAAATATAAGCACAAAGCAGGTCCAGAGGCATTAATTTACGGGGAAGTAGTTTAAACGTACAGGGAAGATACAAGTATTGTATTAAATTCATAGGTTAACTAGTTAGTAATAATAATAATCTTTATTAATGGCACAAGTAGGCTTACTTTAACACTGCAATGAAGTTTTTGCGAAAATCCCCTAGTCGCCACATTCCGGCGCCTGATCGGTTACACAGAGGGAGAATTCAGAATGTCCGATTCACCTAAAAGCACGTGTTTTGGGGCTTGTGGGAGGAAACCAAAGCACCCGGAGGAAACACAGGCAGATACTTTTTTTTGTGAGAATTCATGACATGTTAAATGGCATTCCCAAAACGAAATATGGAAAATCGCTTATTGTCACGAGTAGGCTTCAATGAAGTTACTGTGAAAAGCCCCTAGTCGCCACATTCCGGCGCCTGTTCGGGGAGGCTGGTACAGGAATGGAACCGTGCTGCTGGCCTACCTTGGTCTGCTTTAAAAGCCAGCGATTTAGCCCAGTGTGCTAAACCAGCCCCATTAGTATGAAAGTTGAACTATCACCATTCAGCCATGAAAGCAGCGAGGGGAAAATGCCAACTTGTTTTTCCAACAGCCTGACTTTTGGCCCCTCTCTGAACTTTCCGCTTCCACCCATCACTGTTGAGTAAGTCAAGGAGTATATAAAGGGATGCAGATAGCTTAAGCGAGAGAACAAAGATCTGATACGAAAGATGGACTTGTTTCATCAGCACTGCCTATGTATGATCCTGGGTATCAAGAGACACAACTCACTTACAGTGCTACTGAGGACCGGTCAAAAGCACCTGCAGGATGTTAAGACGGAATGACGAAAGACTGGCTGGGCACGTATTTCAAACCCTGGACTTACGCCCAGTCAGAATGGACAGACCCAGGGAAACACACTTAAGGAATACCTTCAAGATTGGGACACTACCTGAGCTGAGGAAATGAAATTGTTGTGGATCAGGGCATGTGGTGGAGTCTTGCTGCCCAGTGTCATGCATGGGAGGAACTATGTCTAAGTAAGAAAGTATAATGTGTGAAAATGTGATGTTGTCCGCTTTGGAATAAAGAACAGAAAAGCAGAATATTATTTAAATGGAGAGAGACTGCAAAATGCTGTGGTAGAGAGGGATCTTGATGTTCTTGTACATGAATTGCAAATAGTTAGCAGGCAGGTACAATAAGTAATTAGACAAATGGAATGTTGACCTTTATTGCAACAAGTATGGAATGTAAAAAGTCTTGTTACAACTGCACAGGGCATTGGTGAGACCTCACCAAGAGTACTGTGTACAGTTTTGGTTTCCTTACCAAAGAAAATATATGCAGAAAATACGGAGGTGGGGGATTGAGGGTGATTTAGAGATGTGGATTAGAAATTGGCTAGTTGAAAGAAGACAGGGAGTGGTAGTTGATGGGAAATGTTCAGAATGGAGTTCAGTTACGAGTGGCGTACCACAAGGATCTGTTCCGGGGCCGTTGCTGTTTGTCATTTTTATAAATAACCTAGAGGAGGGCGCAGAAGGATGGGTGAGTAAATTTGCAGACGACACTAAAGTCGGTGGAGTTGTAGACAGTGCGGAAGGATGTTGCAGGTTACAGAGGGACATAGATAAGCTGCAGAGCTGGGCTGAGAAGTGGCAAATGGAGTTTAATGTAGAGAAGTGTGAGGTGATTCACTTTGGAAAGAATAACAAGAATGCGGAATATTTGGCTAATGGTATCATTCTTAGCAGTGTGGATGAGCAGAGGGATTTCGGTGTCCATGTACATAGATCCCTGAAAGTTGCCACCCAGGTTGATAGGGTTGTGAAGAAGGCCTATGGGGTGTTGGCCTTTATTGGTAGAGGGATTGAGTTCCGGAGCCATGAGGTCATGTTGCAGTTGTACAAAACTCTAGTACGGCCGCATTTGGAGTATTGCGTACAGTTCTGGTCGCCTCATTATAGGAAGGACGTGGAAGCTTTGGAACGGGTGCAGAGGAGATTTACCAGGATGTTGCCTGGTATGGAGGGAAAATCTTATGAGGAAAGGCTGATGGGCTTGAGGTTGTTTTCGTTAGAGAGAAGAAGGTTAAGAGGTGACTTAATAGAGGCATACAAAATGATCAGAGGGTTAGACAGGGTGGACAGCGAGAGCCTTCTCCCGCGGATGGAGGTGGCTAGCACGAGGGGACATAGCCTTAAATTGAGGGGTAATAGATATAGGACAGAGGTCAGAGGTAGGTTTTTTACGCAAAGAGTGGTGAGGCTGTGGAATGCCCTACCTGCAACAGTAGTGAACTCGCCAACATTGAGGGTATTTAAAAGTTTATTGGATAAGCATATGGATGATAAGGGCATAGTGTAGGCCTTTAGTTTTTTTCCATGTCGGTGCAACATCGAGGGCCGAAGGGCCTTTACTGCGCTGTATCGTTCTATGTTCTATACTTGCATTGGACATAATTCAAAGGCGGCTCACTCAGCTGATTCTTGGGATGAAGGGATGGTTGAATGAGGAAAGGTTAAGTAGGTTTAGTCTCTACTCATTGGAGTGTAGAAGAATGAGAGATGATCTTATTGAAACATTTAAGATTCTGAGGAGGCTTTGTCAACAGGCAGATGCTGAGAGGATGTTTCTCTAACTGGGGAATCTACAATGAAAAGTGACAGTTTAAAAATTAAGACTAAGAGGAGGCAAAATTGTTTCTCAGGGGTCTTTAGTCTTTGGAATTCTCTACCACAGAGAGTAGAGGCTGAGTCATTGAATATATTCAAGGCTTAGTCAGGAGGTTTTTAATCTACAAGGGAGTCAAGGGCTATGGGGAGTGTGCAGGAGAGTTAGACCAGACTCAAGATCAACACAACAATGATCTTATTCAAATGCAGAGCAGGTTCGACGGGCTGAATGCTGCTCCTATTTCTTATTATCACTTCAAGGGAAGTTATGGGTTAACTATATTGTTGTTGACCTGGAGTCATATAAGAGGCCTGACTGGGTTACTTCCCTGAAGGGCAGGTGTAAGCCACTTTGTTAATTACATGGTCACTATAACTGATTAACTCCAGTTAATAAATAAATGTGGAATATAGTACCACCTACCATGTTGGAATTTGAACTTGTATCTCTGAATCATTAGTCCGGGCATCTGCAACTGTCCAGTAACAAAACCACTGTGATACTCACCTATAGAGATCTAATGTTCAAAATCTTAAAAGTATCACATTTTGTACACACATTTCAAGTCTCCTCTCCACTTCATGCTAGTAAAGCTATTGACTGGGCAATAACGGGGAGGTTCCATTCATTCCATTGGGAGAAATGTTTATAGAATGGTCCAGAATTGATTAAAAGTAACTTGATCACAGTACCAACAAGAAAGTGATCAGTGTATGTTGCAAACAACCCAACATCTTTGGAATGGTCAGCTCTGCATTGGTTCCGATTAACTTGGAACTTGGGAACCTTACGAGATAGGGGAAGGTGCTGAGAAGTGGGCTGCTGCATTCCATTCAGGGCTGCTTGGTGGAAAGGAGACACAAACTGGGCAGCACTAGCACAAATGAATAGCACTGTGACTTCCCAGCGCCAGGGTCCCAGGTTCGATTCCCTGCTGGGTCATTGTCTGTGCGCAGTCTGTACGTTCTCCCAGTGTCTGTGTGGGTTTCCTCTGGGTGCTCCGGTTTCCTCCCACAGTCCAGAGACGTGCAGGTTAGGTAGATTGGTCATGCTAAATTGTCCTTAGTGACCAAAAAAAGGTTAGGAGCGGTTATTCGGTTCTGGGGATAGGTTGGAAGTGAGGGTTTAAGTGGGTCGGTGCAGACTCGATGGGCCGATTGGCCTCCTTCTGCACACTATGTTCTATCTACAGCAAGTCAACAAAATTACAGATCCCATAAGTGGTCCCCTGCTCCTAATGAAACTTACTGTACATCTATTTTCAGATGAAGAGCAGCAGCTGGAGTCAAGAATTCATGTCTGGAAACCAGCAAGAATCAGGATTTCTGATCCAGGCACTAGCAGGAGTCAGGCTGCCAGAATTTTTAAGGTGGTCTCACTTTAAGCTTTGATAACATGCCTATACATATTGGGAGCTTGATAAAAGTTGTACAAAAGGGATTAAACTAGCAGCTAAAATTTCAGTTTTACAGACTGATCACGTCAATTATGACACTTAACTATAATAAAGCCATCCTCTCAAATTTTAATAAGCCATCCTCTCAAATTTTAATAACAATAATCTTTATTAGTGTCACATGTAGACTTACATGTTACTGTGAAAATTCCTGAGTCGCCACACTACGGCGCCTGTTCGGGTACACCAAGGGAAAATTCAGAATGTCCAATTCAGCTAACAAGCTCATCTTTCGGGACTTGTGGGAGGAAACCGGAGCACCCGGAGGAAACCCACGCAGACAGAGGGAGAGCGAGCAGTGACTGAAGCCGAAAATCGAATCAGAGACCATGGTGCTGTGAAGCAACAGTACTAACCACTGTGCTACTGTACTATATGGCCAATGTGCAATCAAAATACCTTGCAAATAAATTTCACCGTCAGTTCAGGCATGTTTAATCTGACATCTTTCACATCGGACAGAAAAATGCGGTTTCTGATTTAGATACTGAGGGTTCACTGGAATTATCCTGTCTGATCATATTCATGTCCGGTTCAGTTTACGAAAAATATGGGTCTGCTTGTAGACACTACTTTTTTATTGAAAGCAGAGTATTGAAAGAGAGTGTGCCAATTGTAACTATACATATTAATACCATGTTACTTAAACTTCATCCTTGATTCATGAGTCTTAACAGTGCACATCCAAGTGATCTATGAAGTCAAAATGCTTCCCATAAAGATTTATTTGTGTGGTTACGCTTAGACTGAGAATAAAATGTGTTTCAAGCAATTGCTGTAATCTAAAACTACTAAGTTCAGTAACAACATCAAACCAACAGTGGGTGCCAACACGCTTTAAACATTTAGCAAATTCCGAAAACAAGCAAATTTTTCTTAGGCACAATTTTAAACGCCACTTCCCGTAACCGTGGCAACCACCACAAGCACTTACACCATCTAAAGTCTTCAAATGAACTTGACTACTGTTGGTTTCCAGGGAAGATAACTGTTCTCTTGATTTATAAAGTAGGGCTTAAAGTTATCAGTTTCCACCATGTTGATTTTTAGCAGATGTGATCTTTGCTATATTGGTGCGTTGTAAGAATCTGGCCAATTGTGAATAGAGCTTCTGAAGTACAGATTGTTCAGCTAATGCTTTGGGGATGAGTACATTTACAATATTTTGGGGCACTAATAATATTGGGGTATGCACAGTATAATGACTTTCGTTGGGCACATCAATCCTTTTGCTATAAATATTAGAGAGCACTTATTGTTTCCATAATATGGAGTACAATTAGCATTTTTTCCACATTGTAGGGGTAAAGTTAATGTGTGTTTAATAATGTTGAGGTATACATTAATACAAAATCAAAATACTGCGGATGCAGGAAATCGCAAATAAAAACAGAAAATGCTAGAAATGCTCAGTGGGTCTGCAAGCATTTGTGGGGAAAGAAACAGTTAATGTTTCAGGTCTGTGACCTGTCATCAGAACTCACGCCTAATGAGTATAGCCAGCATTTTCTCAAAATTTCCATATCATTTGGGTGTACTTACTGTTTTTAATAATATGATATGCTTATAGTTTAGATAATACTGTTGGTACACTGTTATGTCTTGAACAATGATAGGTGTGCGCTGTTTAAATGAGAATTTCATTGGAATATACTTATTTGTAAAATAATCTTGCAGCATTCATCGTCTCTGTGACAATGTTACATGTATACTGGTTTACATGTTGTTTCAATATGCTTACCCTTTAGGTAAAAACATTGACTACAACTGTTTATATAATAATGTTGGGGCACACTCACCATTTGGGTGAGAATTAGTCACAAGGCACGTTCTAGCCATTGCCAACCATGGGAATAGCTTGCCTGGAATGTGCATGACTGTCCATTCTTCCAGCTCAAAGCCAAAAAGGACAAAGCCCTTTCAAAGAATGTATGTGCAAATGTGCAAAACAAACTTAAATGTGCCTAATAAACATCACGCACATAGGCCGAGGTCCACTTGCATTCTAACAGGATTGAATGATTTGTTTGAATGCAATGGGAACACATCTGTTTTGCGAGCTGGCACAAGCTCTTGCTATTCAGAATGGCCAGCCACTGCTGAAATCAGAATTTGAAATGGAGATGAGCAGTAATGACGCCAGAAAAGGCCATCTCGCCCTTCAATAAACTTTTTTCCCCCAAAATACGATGTACAGATTCACATTGTAGCTACTAATAAGTGAGAGGATACAAACCATTTCTGATCACAGTGTGTCTATTTCCACCAGTGGGAGTTGCAGGGAGTCTAGGAATATCTTCGATGGACTCTCTACCGCTGGACCGTTCACTGGCTGTGGACTCGGCTTCTGAAGGTGAAACTCTACACAAAGAGATACTGGTCTTTTAGAAGCGCACTCATTTGCAGGTCCAGTGGAACCTCAATTATCCATACTCTATTATCTAGGATTATTGCTGCAAACTGGACAAGTTTAACATAAAACACTACAACTTAATTGGATGCTTTGAATTAAATATTTTTATATACAGTCTCCAGGAGAGGTAATCAGAGCAACAAGTTCAAGTCAGATGATTGTTAGGACTTTGTGATAAAATGGGGAAATAGGAAATCCAATGAAAATGAAACAAAATGAAAATGAAAAACGCTTATTGACACAAGTAGACTTCAAATGCAGTTACTGTGAAAAGCCCTAGTCGCCACATTCCAGCGACTGTTCAGGGAGGCTGGTACGGGAATTGAACCGTGCTGCTGGCCTGCCTTGGTCTGATTTAAAAGCCAGCTCTTTATCCCTATGCTAAACCAGCCCCTAATAATTGGGAATGTGTTCAGGTGGCTGCAGGTTTAAAGGGAAAATGAGCTTTCTTTAAATTGGAAAAGAGATAGATTGTTGAGTTGATAGAACTAGGGCTTTGATAGGCTGATTAGCATAGCAACATTTGGAAACACATGTTTATCTAAAGCAAGTTTGATACCAATGGAAGGTGGGGTCGATTTCATATTTACACACTAAAAGATGAGCTCATGTAATAAAGCTCATTAAGAGCAACTCCTGAGAAGGTTAGTACAGATAGGGGAAGATCAAAAGGTAAGACAGTATATCAGAGGAAAATTACCCCTTTGCTGGGAGCTGTTTTGAGATTGCACCCCACACAGCAGGAAGCATATTCTTTCTGTAATATAATCTAAAGTGCCAAATTATTTATTTTCCCAATTAAGGGGCAATTTTGCATGGCCAATTCTCCTACCCTGCACATCTTTGGGTTGTGGGTCAGAGACCTACGCAGACACGGGGAGAATGTGAAAACTCCACACGGACAGTGACCCGGGGCCAGGATCGAACCCGGGTTCTTGGCACCGTGAGACAATAATTTCTATCTGGAGAAAATCTATTTTGAGAAACCAGTTGTCTCTATTCCAAATCAGAAGCAACATCAAAAGATATAGAGGTACCTGGTGTGGTAACTATTACTGGATTTTGTTTATAGTTTTAAAACATATGGGATGTTGCTTGGGGAGGTTTAGCTCTGAATTTAGGGAAATAGAGGGGTTTGGAAATGGATAAATTTAATGATACCGTGGATAGCTATTAATGTAGTTCACTGTATTTTAGTTGACTTTCTTGTGTTTTACTGTTTAATTAAAAAATGGTTGCGTCTGGGACATCCTTCACTGGTCTTCACCTCTTTTCTCACATTATACCAAATTACAAAAACACATTTCAAAGTTCCCTTCTTGGATTTGGAATACCCAAGCATTTAACATCAGCTGTGCTCATAGCATGATGCAAAAAAGGCATTTGTGATTATTTGCCAATTTTACTCTATTATCAAGTGGAGAGCCTCTCCATCATGATGGATAACTAAGATTCCGCTGAAAGTTCAACAAATATAGTACAATTAAGCTGCAACTTCAGGACGACGGAACTTAAGAGCTCCAATTTACGGAGGGCTCTCACTCTGGCTCTTGAGGCTTGCGTTCAGCTTCAAATGGTCTTGATGGTGGGCTTACCTGAGGCATCAAACAAAGAACAAAGTACTGCACAGGAACAGTCCCTTCGGCCCTCCAAGCCTGTGCCGACCATGCTGCTCGTCTAAACTAAAATCGTCTACACTTCCGGGATCCATATTCCTCTATTCTCATCCTATTCATGTATTTGTCAAGATGCCCCTTAAACGGCATTATCGCCCCTGCTTCCACCACCTCCTCCGGCAGCGAGTTCCAGGCACCCACTACCCTCTGTGTAAAAAACGTGCCTCGCACATTTCCTCTAAACCTTGCCCCTCGCACCTTAAACCTATGACCCTTAATAATTGACCCCTCTACCCTGGGAAAAAGTCTCTGACTATCCACTCTGTCTATGCCCCTCATAATTTTGTAGACCTCTATAAGGTCGACCCTCAACCTCCTTCGTTCCAGTGAGAACAAACCAAGTTCATCCAATCTCTCCTCATAGCTAATGTCCTCCATTCCAGGCAACATCCTGGTAAATCTCTTTTGCACCCTCTCCAAAGCCTCCACATCCTTCTGGTAGTGTGGTGACCAGAACTGAACACTACAAGTGTAGCCTAACTAAGGTTCTATACTGCTGCAACATGACTTGCCAATTTTTATACTCAATGCCCCGACCAATGAAGGCAAGCATGCCGTATGCCTTCTTGACTACCTTCTCCACCTGTGTTGCCCTTTCAGTGACCTGTGGACCTGTACACCTAGATCTCTCTGACTTTCAATACTCGAGGGTTCTACCATTCTCTGTATATTCCCTGTATTAAAATGCATTACCTCACATTTGTCCGGATTAAACTCCATCTGCCATCTCTCCGCTCAAGTCTCCAAATGATCTAAATCCTGCTGTATCCTCCGACAGTCCTCATCGCTATCCCCAATTCCACCAACCTTTGTGTCGTCCGCAAACTTACTAATCAGACCAGTTACATTTTCCTCCAAATCATTAATATATACTATGAACAGCAAAGGTCCCAGTACGGATCCCTGCGGAACACCACTAGTCACAGCCCTCCAATGAGCATGCAGATTGGGAAATTATAGAAAGAAACATTTATTTTGTAGGGATGACCGACCTGCCAATTATAAACCAGTAATCCTGACGTTGGTGGTGGGGAAAATTCTAGAATCAATTATCAAAGATTGTATAGCAGAGAACTTATAAAACAGTGGCAGGATCGGAGAGAGTCAGCATAGATTATGAAGATGAAATCATGTTTTGAAGAATCTACTGGAATGCTTCAAGGATGTAATGAGTAGAGTTGCTGAGGAGGAGCCAGTGGATGTGGTGCATTTGGACCTTCAGAAGGCTCCCCCCCCCCCCCCCCCCCCCCCCCCCCCAATCTCCAAGAACAGGGGTGACCGGCAAGTGATCCGCGGGCATATGATTTCCGGCCGTGGGGACCGGAGAATCACGGGAGGCTATGGGAGGCAGGTACGCTTCATGGACCTCCTTCATTTTGCCAGTTGGGGGTCGGAACATCATGCTCCGATTCGTGCCTGGCACCGATCCAGGTTTTCCCCCGACGCCTGATTCTTCACCCCATGGGGAAAGCATTCCGGGAGTCCTCGGACAGAGAATTCCAATATCTCCAAATTTGCAGATGACACAAACCTGGGTGGGAGAATGAGCTGTGAGGAGAAGGCAGAGATCCGTCAGTGTGATATAAACAAGTTGAACGAGTGGGCAAATAAATGGCAGATGCAATATAATTTGGATAAATATGCGGTAATGCACTTTGGTAGCAAAAACGGGAAGGTTGGCTATTACCTGAATGGCCATAAATTAGGAGAGGGGAATGTGCAATGAGACTTGGATGTTCTTTAAAAAAAGTTTCTCGTTTTCTGTTTTGTGGAAGCTGTAATGCCTGCTGTATTGATTTGGGACCAGTAGCAGAGCTGAGCGAGTTAAGGTTGTCATTTGCACTGTTGGGGGATGGAGGTGTGCCTGTTTAGATTTTGGTGTTTTTCTGTCGGGGGCAATTGTGTGGGGATTGTTTGATGTCCGAGTATGTTTGTATGAGCGGTTGGGGGGGGGGGGGGGGGGGGGGGGTGTGTGCATATGTTCGGTTCATCAAAGGGGTTGGGTTACAGAGTGTTGTTACCGAAGGTAAGCATGCAGGTACAGCAGACGGTGCAGAGGGCAAATGGTATGCAAGCTTTCATAGGGGGAGGGGGGAAATTTTCTGCTGGCGACGGAGGGACTTGGGCCAAGGGACAGAGAGGAGGTTCGGGGCGGAGGCTGCCTGTGGGCGGATGGTGGAGGCGCGGAGCATGGGCTGGAGGTGGGCCCAAAAAAGGGGGTGGCTAATTGGTGGGGAAACAAGCCCCCCCAACTATGCTGATCACCTGGAATGTTCGAGGGTTAAATGGGCCGGTCAAGAGGGCACGTGTGTTCGCACATCTTAGGGGACTGAAGGCAGATGTGGTAATGTTGCAGGAGACACACCTTAGAGTAACTGACCAGATTAGATTGAGGAAAGGCTGGGTCAATCAAGTCTTTCACTCGGGACTGGATTCAAAGACTAGAGAGGTCGGAATCCTGATCAATAAGCGGGTGGTGTTTGAGGCGGATAGAATAGTCTCGGTTGTGGGAGGTTGGTACATCGTGGGAGGTCGGTACATTATGGTCAGTCGGAAACTGGAGGGGGTGCAGGTGGTATTAGTAAATGTGTATGCGCCAAATTGGGATGATGTGGAATTTATAAAGATGCTGGGGAAGATACTGGACCTGGACTCGCATAGGTTGGTCATGGGAGTGGACCACAATACAGTTATTGACCCTGGCCTGGACTGGTCAAGCTCATAAATGGGCAGTGTACCAGCAATGGCAAAGGAACTAAAAGGATTCATGGAGCAGATTGTGGGGTGGGGGAGGGGGGGGGGGGTATAGTGTAGCTTAAAGTAGGGGGTTAATAAACGTGGGACCTGTTAGGGAGGGAGTCTGCTTTTGCACTATGCTTATAGTTTCATGTACATTGTTTATTGTGTTGTTGTTGTAATAGCAAAAAATACGTCAAGAAAATGTTTATTAAAAAAAATGAGATTTGGGTGTACTTGTACACCAGTCCCCAAAGGTAAGCATACAGGTACAGCAGACGGTGCAGAGGGCAAATGGTATGCAAGCTTTCATAGTGAGAGTATTTGAGTACAGGAGTGGGGATGTCTTGCTGCAGTTATACAGGACCTTGGTGAGGCCACACCTGGAATAGTGTATGCAGGTTTGGTCTCCTTATCGGAGGAATGATGTTCTTGCTATAGAGGGAGTGCAGCAAAGATTTACCAGACTGAGACGAGAGGACAGATGTATGAGGAGAGTTTGAGTCAGCTAGGATTGTATTCACAGCAGTTCAGAAGAATGAAAGTGGACTCTCAGAAAAACCTCTAGAGTTCTAACAAGACTAGACAGGGTGGATGCAAGAAGGAATGCTCCTGATGGTGGGATGACCAGAACCAGGAGTCACAGTCTGAGGATACGGGACAGAGATGAGGAGAAACTCTTTCATGTAGGGAATGATGAGCCTGCGGAGTTCGTTACCACAGGAGTTGTTGAAACCAAAACATTGTTTTCAAGAAGCAGTTAGATATAGCACTTGGGGTGAAGGGGATCCAAGGATATAGGGGAAAGCGGCATTAGACTACAGTTGGATGATCAACCATAATCACAATGAATGGCAGAGCAGGCTCGCAAGGTTGAATGGCCTCCTCCTGCTCCTATTTTGTACGGTGTTAATTGTGACACTCCTGTATTTGCTGAACTACCTTAGCTCCCACTCAAGCCACATCTTTAAAATTATTGTAATTTTGAAATCTCTCCATTTTGACTTTGCTCCTCTTTAACTGTCTCATCTCCTTCAGCCCCACAACCCTTTGAGATATCTGCACTCCTCTGTTTCTGGTCTCTTGTGCATTGCAAATTGTTCTACCATTGATGACCATGCCTTCAATTGCCTAGATCCCAAGCTTGAAATTTACTCCCTTCAGCTCGCCATCTCCCGCTCTTCCTTTAAAACGTTCCTTAAAACCTACCTCTTTGATTAAGCAGGGTTTTAAATGTCATGCTGGAAAACTCATACTTGCAGACGGAAAGTCAACCCTAAAGCACGTCACAAATATAAAGCCAAGTTGGACAATTTTAATTTCCCCTCTGATGTCCTCTGAGCCATCTTTCAGAATGACTAGCCCATGCTTCTTTTAACTTTGCTCAGCACTCAATCCTGCGAGGGATCAAGTTTTGCATTTTATCTAACTGTTATACCACTGAACAGAGGCAAATCTGCTTGAAACACTTGCCATTTTTAATTTTGATTTGTGTAATATTGAGAGAAATAAGCTAATAAAACTTCAATTCAGTTAATTTGCTTTCAATGTAAAGGAAGACATTTTTCTGCTGCCATTTCTTTGATTTTTTGATGTCCACTGACCTGCTTCTCTGTCGAAGACCCTTGGAGAGTTTGGCTGCCTTTGGCTGAGGACTGGACACGTCACCTTTCTCAGATGGTGTGGCATCTTTTGCTGGGGGAGGTGGAAGCCCTTCGTGGATAACCAGTATGTCGTCTTTACCATGCTGTCCAATATGCTGCTTGGCAAAGTCAAAACCTTTAACACTTGGCACTTGCAGCTGAGGAGACAAATATAATGGTCTATTAGGGTGGGGGTTACCGATGTCATCAAACCCTTAAAATAAGCCTCTACAATGAACTGCATTAACCAGTAAATGTTCTACAATGCCTTATAGTACAAAAGTATTTTCAATATTTTTTCTTTCTTTTAACTCGATTCCACCATCTACTTGGTGTTTCCTATTCTCATCACTACTCGCCAATTAACCTCGGCTTAACCTAGCCTTCTCTCTCCTTTTTTCAGCCTTGGTGGGGTCCTATTACTAGGTTTTCTTTAAATGAAATATGTATCGGAAAGGGTAATTTCATGTTCTTCTGCTTCAGTTGCTCATATCTTAGAAAGAAAATAAAAGAAAAGAAAGTGGGTACATGATCTCAGCTGTGATGTTTCTTTTGGGCAGCACGGTAGCATGGTGGTTAGCATAAATGCTTCACAGCTCCAGGGTCCCAGGTTCGATTCCCGGCTGGGTCACTGTCTGTGCGGAGTCTGCACATCCTCCCCGTGTGTGCGTGGGTTTCCTCCGGGTGCTCCGGTTTCCTCCCACAGTCCAAAGATGTGCGGGTTAGGTGGATTGGCCATGCTAAATTGCCCGTAGTGTCCTAAAAAGTATGGTTAAGGGGGGGGGTGTTGGGTTACGGGTATAGGGTGGATACGTGGGTTTGAGTAGGGTGATCATGGCTCGGCACAACATCGAGGGCCGAAGGGCCTGTTCTGTGCTGTACTGTTCTATGTTTTGTCTAGCTCACACATCCATAGTTGCTTTAGCTGGATGTGTAATTTATATTCAGGCCTGGTTGATTTTAGTCGGGTGCTGAAGGTAACGAAAGGGATCTTTATCACACAGTAGTCTGCTTGAAGGAGCAGTACACTCCACCAATCACACTACAAGATATAAAGGATTAGACCTATTTACAAACAAAAGGAATCAAAGATCTACAGAAATTCGGGTCTATGAATCGGGTTTGGGATATGTGGATTAGCATCAGTCATTTTAGTGCAGAGTTGTAGACCTACAAGAAGCAGGTTCTGCATCTAAGGGGTACCTCTTCCTGCCATATACTGCTAATGAGCATCACCTCTGCATGGACCTGTCATGAGTAGACTGAAATCAGCTCATCGTAGAAACAAATAAGTGAATTCACTGTTCAGTCAGTCACCCAGTATGGTGAATACAGACACAACAGACTCTCCAACTGAACCAAATATAATAGATATCATCAGTGAAATAGTTTAATGAAGGGGGTCTTCTGGCACTCTGGGCATGGTCCCTGCTTTGAACAAAATCCAAGTTCCAGTCCCACTCCAAGAAAGTGCATTCACAGCATAGCCAAACAGGCATTAAGAGCGGGAAAGTTTCCTGGTCAGCTATACTGCAGAAGGCAATGGTAAACCACTGCGGTCATGGATTACCATAGATCAGAAAAATGGAAGCCCGTGGTGGACAATGCCCTCATAGTGTATGGTACCAGAAGAGAGAACGAGTGCAATTAATGAACCAGATTAGGATTCCTATCAAGACAAGCAAGGAGCCTATTGCAGTTTTGTTTTGTGATCCAAATACCATTACACAGATATAGCTCATGCACTATAATTTGGAGGGTGCTTCACACACTTTCCAATGATTCAATGAACTAATGGCACTGTGTGTTTCACCATGTGTTACTTCCTAAGAGTCTAAATCTGAATTCCCTGGAGTGTACATCCCAGGCCTGCTGGTTATCGGTGAAGTGAAAGCTGTATGCTGTGAGATGGTAGGGCTTAGGGCCCGATGCATCCCAGGAATCACAAGATGAACAAACATCAAAAAACATCTAAAAAACACATCCTGTAATAATAGTGAAGGCTCAATACATGCTGTGTTATGTTGTGGATGCTGGTAAATTTGTGATTGGTTAAGTACCTGGGTGTTAAAAAATTTGGGGTGGGAAGTAAAAGCAGGAATGGAAGGGCTGTTGTTTGACGAAGTGAGATGTGCTGTTTTATGACTCTCTCCAATGGCCTGTCATAAATTCCAGAGTAACTATTTGCAGTTTATTACCTCAAGGTGGACTAAACGTTTGCACTGATGGACCGGTAACAAGTTCATTGTGACAAACACATCTGTCAAATGGCAGGCTTTGAATTTTTAAAAATTCATTTGTGGGATGTGGGCATCGCTGGAGAGGCCAGCATTTATTGCCCATCCTGAATTGCCCTCGAGAAGGTGCTGTTGAGCTACCTTCAAGCGAGAGTGGTCGTTGCTAAACTCGTTCAGGAGAGGCCAGGGTTCCTGTGCAGCCAACCTCAATTGCTGGGGCCTCAGTACAAAAACCCCTTATGCATTTGTGGAGAGACACAAATAATGCTGTGCATTACCAAGGAGCATCCCCTCTATAGACAAAATAACAGACAAAATCACCTTCAATTCATCAAATGAGGTGGTTGTCGCTTGGCTTAGGTGATTTTCTCTTGTTACAAACAATAAAAACAGATGCCCTCCCCTCCTCTCCACCCCAAAACCTTTCCCCCAGCTGTGATCAATTCAATTGCCAGGCTGACGAGATTGTGACATGCAGGATTTGTTCTGAGTGCACTTTATCCTTGTGCACTGAACATCCTCAGGAGAGATTGGACAAGCATTCTGAGAAACGCAGAATGTTGCTGATAGAAAAATCAAAGTAGGGTCATAAAGAGAGAGTATGCTGGAATTCTGAAACTAAAATAAGAATTCCCTCCTATTACGGGATTTTCTTTCCTGCAAGAATAAATAAAAATACCATAAGTATGACGAACCCTGATATTGTTAAATACATGGCCACCCTGCCTCACAACATATTAATTAAATGAAAACCACGGCATCCAAGGATATGCTGGCGGTAGCATTATTTGTTCTACGTTTTCTCTTCTAAGCCACATCTTTGGATTAATATAAAAGCAAAATACCGCAGATGCTGGAAATCTGAAATAAAGGTCATAGGGACTCAAAACGTTAACTCAGTTTCTCTCGGGCAGCACGGTGGCGCAGTGGGTTAGCCCTGCTTCCTCACGGCGCCGAGCTCCCAGGTTCGATCCCAGCTCTGGGTCACTGTGTGAAGTTTGCACATTCTCCCCACGTTTGCGTGGGTTTCGCCCCCACAACCCAAAGATGTGCAGGCTAGATGGATTGGCCACATTAAATTGCCCCTTAATTGGAAAAAAATGAATTGGGTACTCTAAATTTATAAAAAAAATAAAAATAAAGTCTGTTTCTCTCTCCACAGATGCTGCCAGACGTACCGAGTCTTTCCAGCATTTTCTGTTTTTATTTCTCATCTTTGGATTTCATTGCAAGCTGCTCTTATGCTCACAGGAAACACCAACTTAACCTGGTAAATCCCCTCAGCACATCTGGCATGTTTTTGTCCATGCCTCACTTGTGAAACAACTTTCACCTGTCCTGCCCCCTCTTTCTAGTCAGTCATCTTCCAGTGATGGCAACGCACTTTTACTGCATCTTGATCAGGTTCGCTATAACGATCGTCTATAGGCACTCTGAGCTACCTGCGTCAGCTTTAATATTACATATTTACACGCTAAAATCATGTCTGCCTCTTTAAAGCACAGTGGCTCTTTAATTCTGCTGTTGCACTAGATATTCTACCCCCACAATTTAACATTGCCCGTCCATGGTCAATCAGCATCCCACGTTCCTAAAAATTAAGTTAGATGAATACAACTCCCAAATTCACAAGGGGTCTTGGAATTAAGGTGATAGCTGAAGGCTCTGTCACTCGTGGACCAGAGAAACAGGGATGCATTGGGAGACAGATGGAAGGAGTAGATATCTTGAAGAGATCTGTAAACAAATAAATCTGGGCCGGGATTCTCCCCTACCCGGCGTGATGGAGTGGCGTGAACCATTCCGGCGTCGGGCCGCCCCATAGGTGCCCTAACCCTGAGGGGCTAGGCCCGGACCGGAGTGGTTGGCGCTTCGCCGGCTGGGGTGGAAGGCCTTTGGCGCCACGCCAGCCGGGGCCAAAGGGACTTTGCCAGCCGGCGGAAGTCCGCGCATGCGCCAGAGCGTCAGCGGCTGCTGACGTCATCCCCGCGCATGCACAGGGGAGGGGGTCATTTCCGCCTCTGCCATGGTGAAGACTATGGCAAAGGTGGAAGGAAAAGAGTGCCCCACAGCACAGGCCCGCCCGCCGATTGGTGGGCCCTGATTGCGGGCCAGGCCACCATGGGGGCAACCCCCGGGACCCCGGAGCCCGCCCGCACCGCCTGCTCCCGCAGGTAAGGTAGGTGGTTTGATCCATGCCGGCGGGAGAGGCTTGACACTAGCGGGACTTTGGCCCATCGCGGGCTGGAGAATCGCCCGGGGGGGGGGGGGGGGGGGGCACGCCGACCGACGCGATTCCCGCCCCCGCCGAATCTCCGGTGCCGACGCCGGCCCCCGGCGATTCTCCGACCCGGAATGGGGTCGGAGAATCACGCCCCTGGTCTCCACCCAAAATCATTGACATCTCTTTCCTTTTTCAGATCCTGAAGGACTTGGGTGTGTGTTTGAAACAGTCCTAGTGTCTTACCCCGAATTCCAGCTTATGCTTTCTTTTTGATCCCAGTTTGGTTTATGTTTCTATTCTGGAACAATCTACATTTTTCAGACTGTTTGTCCAATTACTTCTGTACACAAGGAAAGAACACATCCTGCATGTCACAATGCCCTCAGCCCAAGTTATTAAAGACACAGTAGGGATCTGAACACAGACGATATTCAGATTATACCAAACCGCTGAGCAAGTGTGCAGCAAAAAACTTTTTCACGCTGACTCATTTCAGCGTTTCAGGTCCACTTTTTAAATGAAAGGCTTACATGCTGAATGTATGGATTTAAAAAGGCACCATTTTCCATCAATGTTGGATAATTTGGGTCATTGTGTTTAAAATGTTCATGCTTGGTGAAACAAAGAACAAAGAAAAGTACAGCACAGGAACAGGCCCTTTGGCCTCCAAGCCTGCGCCGACCATGCTGCCAGTCTAACCTAAAAACCTTCTAACACTTCCGGGGTTCGGATCCCATCCTATTCCTGTATTTGTCAAGACGTCCCTTAAATGTCTTAAACCTATCTCACCTAGTAATTGACTATCCACCCCCTCATAATTTTGTAGACTTCTATCAGGTCGCTCCTCAACCTCCGTTGTTCCAGTGAGAACAAACCAAGTTTATCCAACCTCTCTTCATTGCTAATGCCCTCCATCAATTGCTTGCCGGGGTATAGTTTCGCAAGTCCCCTTGTACCTAGTACAAATAGACATTTTGTAGCACAAGCCTAGGCAGTAGTTTTCACCAAACTACTCAACCCTGGAAGCCAATACTGTTCAGTCTGATTCTGGTCTTAGCTGATGTCCACAGTAAAGCCAAACGTCACATCCTAGCCAGTTCTGCAGCAGAGATCAGGTAACCTAGGCAGAGATCGGAAACCAAACCTGGAGCACTTTTGGCTCAGTATATTAACAGAGTGGGCCTTCACCCATTGGCCAACAGCCTTCCCAAATTTTAATGGAGTTTTGCACATCACTGCAGGAGTTTATCAGGGTAGTTAGTGTCCTAGGCCAAATTATCTTCAGCTGCTACATCAATGACCTTCCTTCCATCATAAGGTCAGAAGTGAGGATGTTTAAAGATGGCTGCACAATGTTCAGGACCATTCATGGCTCCACACTTCATGTCCAAACACAGCAAGACCTGGACAATATCCAGGCTTGGGCTGACAAGTAACATTTGCACCACACAAGTGATAGGCAATGACCATCTCCAACAAGAGAGAACCGGAGGCACGGTAGCACAGTGGTTAGCACAGTTTCTTCACAGCTCCAGGGTCTCAAGTTTGATTCCAGGTTTGGGTCACTGTCTGTGCAGAGTCTGCATGTTCTCCCTGTGTCTGCGTGGGTTTCCACCGGGTGCTCTGGTTTCTTCCCACAGTCCAAAGATGTGCAGGTTAGGTGGATTGACCATGCTAATATTGCCCTTAGGTTAGGTGGGCAAACTGGGTTACGGGGATCGAGTGGAGATGTGGCCTTAAGTGGGGTGATCTTTCCAAGAGCCGGTGCATACTCGAAGGGCCGAGTGGCCTCCTCTGCATTGTAACTTCCAAGTCTGTCTAACCATTGTTCCTTGATATTCAAAAGCATTATCATTGTTGAATCCCCCCCTAGACAAATATTGGGAGTTACGATTGACCAGACTGAACAGGACTAGCCATATAAATACTATGGCTGCAAGAGCAGGTCAGAGGTTAGGAATCCTGTGGTAACTCACCGCTTGATTTCCCAAAGCCTGTCCACCATCCACAAGGCAGGAGTGTGATGGAATACTCTCTACTTGTCTGGGTGAATGTGGCAGCACGGTAGCATTGCGGATAGCACAGTTGCTTCACAGCTCCAGGGTCCCAGGTTCGATTCCGGCTTGGGTCACTGTCTGTGTGGAGTCTGCACATCCTCCCCGTGTGCGTGGGTTTCCTCCGGGTGCTCCGGTTTCCTCCCACAGTCCAAAGATGTGGTTAGGTGGATTGGCCATGATAAATTGCCCTTAGTGTCCAAAATTGCCCTAGTGTTGGGTGGGGTTACTGGGTTATGGGGATAGGGTAGAGGTGTTGACTGTGGGGAGGCTGCTCTTTCCAAGAGCTGTGCAGACTCGATGGGCCGAATGGCCTCCTTCTGCACTGTAAATTCTATGATCTATGATTCTATGAAATCTCAAAGAGGATTGACACCACCATGGAGGGGTGGCGTTTTTAAAAATTGTTTTATTGTGTTTTTGTTTAAAAATAAAATTTGAAAGATGTGAATAAAAATACTTTAAAAAAAACTTTGAATTTAAACTTTGGAAAATCTTGGACCAAGCAACACATCTCTTTGACAAACTGGCATGAAGAAATTGGGCTGAACCGTACACAGGGAGCACTTGCAGTTAATTTTAAGTACTTCAATGCTCATCTGACGAGTTCAATATGTCCAAGTGCAGAGGCATCTGTTTTGTTAGATACCCCATATAAATGAGGTGGTAAATTAAATCTATATCAATGTTGAAAGAAAATAGTCCTTAGACTTGATTTTCCCCTCCTTTGGCACACATCTCATGCTACAGATATTGCTATGAGCTACTGATCTCTGTATAAACACAAAGAGTTAGATTTTGGCTCTATCACTTCAATTATTTACTTATCCTGTATCATTTGTTTGCATTAAAAAAAAATAAGACATCAGCTATTTCCTGAAGAAACACGTAGTTTAGTAAATAAAGTCAGCACTGTTGTGTTTTTGATAGTCAAGGTCCTGACTATGCCCTATAGATGTCAGGTTTACTGTTCTGGATAATTTAATATCTATTGGATTCCGAAGATTGGACAAAATTGCTGGTGATAACAAACGATTAGACACGTTACAGCCTTCTGGGCTTAACATTGAGTTCAACAATTTCAGACTGTGAACTCGGTCCTCCACTTTCACCCCATTTTTATTTCTATAAATTTATTTTCATTTCTTACATTAATCTGTTTTTCCCTCATCATTGTTTCCCCCCCCCCCACCCCATACTCCCCTTTGGCCAACCGTTTCTAGTTGCCATTTAACATACTGCTGAACTTTGTTCTGCCATTCACATTTTAATCTCTTTATGTGCCCCTAACAGCACCCTTCTTCGCCTTAATCACCCCCATTTACAGTCCTTTTATCTACTGGCCTCGACATCTTTGTCTATTTCATCTGATCCAGCCAGCACACCTCCCTCCCTCCCCCCCCCACCCCCCACCGCCACCCACTACAGTATAAATGTGACCCTATTTCCAGTTTTCTCCAGCTTTGACAAAGAATCATCCAGACTCGAAACGTTAGCTCCCTTTTCTACCCACAGATGCTGTCAGACCTGCTGAGATTGTCCAGTATTTTCTGTTTTTTGGAACATAATTTCCCTGCCAGCTTCAAATATCCTTTTAATCCTTGACTTTATTAACCATTGCCAAATCTCAAGTTTTACCTTTGCTATTCATTGAGTTTAGTTTGAGTCCAGTCTTTCGTGCTCAGACCAGTTACAGATTAACCTTGCACCAATTCTGCAACAAACTTCAGTCAGAATTTCAGTATTTGCTTACCAGATATTCTTCTGGGTATCCTGGATCCCCCTGCAACAAATTTTACATTTTAAAAGATGTTCTAATTGCTACCTTTTCATAAAACTGTGGCTCCCACACAGCCCTGAGGGTGTTCGGCAATGATGGAGGTGCCACATTTTGGATTAGATATCATGACAAGAACCTGTCTTTTCCCCTCTCATGGTTCGCTGTGTGCGGACAAAAGCAGGAGAGTTGACCCTAGTGTCTGAGCCAACACATTAACATTGCTGCAATTACGAGCACAGTCCAGGTTATGGCCCCACCATTTATTGGCAAACTCCTGGAATACAGTTACAACTTTTCTTCAAATTCGTTCTTGGGATGTGAGCATGGATGACAGGGTGAATATTTATTTCCTATGCTTAATTTCCCTCGAGAAGTTGATGGTAAGCCACTGCCTTGAACTGCTGCAGTCCATGTGATATTGGTACCTCACAGTGCTGCAGGGGAGGGAGTTCCAGGATTTTTTACATTTATATTTTCATGGGATATGGGTGTCACTAACTAGGCCAGCATATGTTGCCTATCTCCATATGTCCTTGAGGTAGTGGAGCAGGCCCGGAGGGCTAAATGTACTCCTGTTCCCAAGTAGCTGCCATACCAGCAAAGCAAGCATGTCACATTTAAGGGTGTATGTATAATGGGATTGGGTAAAGCTGAAAGGCAGTCCAATCTTTAACAAGCTCAATCTGTGAAGCCAAAACCATCACCAGAATCAGCACCTGGAACGTCCAAACGCTTACCAGCTGCCATGTAAAATGAGAAACTATTGACTTGATATCTTGGGCATCAGTAATATGTGGTAGACAGGCAGAGGTTGAATCAGCAATGAGGGCATGACAATCCTGTACTCTGGGCAAGGAAAATACAATACCCATGGAGTTGGCCTCATACTCAACAAATGCACAGTTCAAGCTTTAGTGAGTGGAAGCCAGTAAACCATCGCATCCTTATCGCCAGATCCACACAGGCATGTCAGTGTCACTATTGCACAAAGATGAATTCTGTCAATTGTGGGACATGCTGGATGAAGTACCCAGCTATGATATCAAGCAACTGATCAGCGACCTCAATGGCAACTTTAATAATTGATGGCAAATGGTGAAGACTGAACAATTCAATCTTGGCCATAGATCAGCAAGTATGCTCAACGGAAATGTTGAGTGTCCGCTGGACTGCTGCAACAACAATAGCTTCTTCAAACCCAAAGACATCCAGAAAAAGACATGGAGGTCTTCAGATAGTAACACCTTGAAGCAGACTGACTACATAGACACACATATCAGCAACAGATGAAGAACATCCCTACAAGATATTTGGGTGTGTCAAGGTACTGCTGTAGGATCTGACCATCACCCTGAGTTAGGAAAGATCCACATAATGAAGGCAACAACCTTGAAGTCACAAAGGCTATTTGCAGCAGGGAAACTGAAGGACAAGAGCATGTAGGATTATTTTCAGTTACCCTCTCCAATGATTCAAAGTACTAATGAAGTCGGGCAACATTGAGGAACAGTGGGAAATCTTCAAAAGGGGAATTAAAGAGAGTGCAGGAGTTACCACTGGGTGGAGAAAAGGAACAAAAATGATGGATCATTAACATAACATGGAAGTTGATTGATGAAAGAAGGCTGACAAAGAGCAAGTGGGACCAGGAAAGAACAATGAACAAAGACAAGACGATGATAAGTATAGAAGAGTGGATAAAGCCATGAAGAAGAGCTGCAAGAGAGACAAAGTAGGATGGATAAAGTTAAGAGGCAGGAAGGCACAAGCAGCAACAAACGATGGATGAGCAGCAGGAGTCAAGGTGGGTGGAACACTTTCAAAAGATTCTCAACCAGCCCAGCTCCACATTAGTGTTCAATGACAGCACTGCACCTCAACAACAGAATGTCAACAAAATAGCCAGATTAAAGGCCCAAAGGACCATCAAGAGTCTGAAGAACAACAAGACAACTGGAATTGGTAAGATACCAGCAGAGTTATTGTCACAACTGAGCTCACGGACCAGTTCCAACAAATTCTGGACTGAGGTATTTCCAGAATGATGGGTGGATGGGGAGGGGGGGGATTCATCAAGCAAAGAATGCGAACATAACATTGCTATCAGCACCTGGCTAGGTCCTCAGCATGGTGCTCCATAATAGATCGAATGCAGAAGTAGACAGTGTCCTTTCAAGCAAGTTTCTGGAGTAACAGGTCTGTATGGTGACTCAGTGCTTAGCACTGCTGCCTCATGGCACCGAGGTCCCAGGTGCAATCCAGCTCTGGGTCACTGTCCGTGTGGAGTTTGCGCATAATAATCTTATAATAATAATATTTATTGTTACAAGTAGGCTTACATTAACACTGCAATGAAGTTACTATGAAAGGCCCCTAGACACCACAATCCGGCGCCTGTTCAGGTACATAGAGGGAAAATTCAGAATGTCCAATTCACCTAACAGCACATCTTTCGGGACTTATGGCAGGAAACCGGAGCACCCGGAGGAAACCCACGCAGACACAGGCAGAACGTGCAGGTTCCACACAGACAGTGATCTCAGCCGGGGTTCGAACCTGGGGCCCTGGCACTGTGAAGTCATAATGCTAACTACTGTGCTGTCATGCTGCCCATGTTTGCATGGGTTTCGCTTCCACAACCCAAAGATGTGCAGGCTAGATGGATTGGCACCGCTAAATTGCCCCTTAATTGGAAAAAATGAATTGGGTACTCAAAATTTTTTTTAAATTTCTGGGGTAACAGAACATGCTGTGAGCGGATCTTTACACTTAGGAACGTCATAGAGCAGAGCATGGAATATCAGCAGCCACTTGTTATCAACTTCATTGATTTCAAGAAGATTTTCAAACGCATACATTGGCAGTCAATGTGGCATATCACAAGAGAAATGGCATCGCAGTTCAGTATATTAAATTTTCAAAGCCACATCTTGCAACTCCAGCTGATGCATCAGACCAGCAAGGGCACAATAGATTCTGTCAATATCATCACAGCAAGGCTTCATACTCTCCCCATTTATTGTATTATTGATTTAATCATGAGGAAGGTTAATGGTGGGTGCAGACTTTGGCATCCCATGGCAACACCACTAGTTGACAGATTATATCACTTTACTGGCCCAAGAATTGTGTGCTCCAGACATGACCACCAGTGAATTGTGGCCCCAAGGTTGATCTACACATCAGCTGCAAGAAGATCAGGACAGTTACGCCTGATCTCCCAACACCATAAGGCAACAGAACATTGAGGATGTCAATCACTTCCCCTTCCTAAGGAGTAACATCTCCAGTAAGTGTAATGGAGAGATCAACGATCACACAAGAATTGGCAAAGCAGCATGGGTCTTCCAGTGGCTCTCTACGATCTGGGCATCCAACACCACCAATACAGCCATGAAGATATGACTCAATATGTCCATAGTAGTACATGTAGGACGGCACGGTATCACAGTGGTTAGCACAGTTGCTTCACAGCTCCAGGGTCCTGGGTTCAATTCCCGGCTGGGTCAATGTCTGTGCGGAGTCTGCACGTTCTCCCTGTGTCTGCATAGGTTTCCTCCCACAGTCCAAAGATGTGTGAGTTAGGTGGATTGGCCATGCTAAATTGCTCTTAATGTCAAAAAAATGTTAAGTGGGGGTTACTGGGTTTAGGGGATAGGGTAGATTCGTGGGCTTCAGTAGGGTGTTCTTTGTGAGGGCCGGTGCAGACTCGATGGGCCGAATGGCCTCCTTCTGCACTGAAAATTCTATGATTCTATGAAATTGCAATCAATGGCAGCGAGACATGGACATCTTTCACCAGAGTTGCCTACATAAGATCCTGTGCATTACATGGAGAGGCAACTATTACCAAGGAAGAAGTGCAACACCTGCAGGATATCTTAATGGAAACTGGCATGGCACATATTTTGCTTCCCGGATATAGGCAGAAGAATGGGTATCACCAGATAGAAAAAGGTGGGACAAGCCAAAGAAGGCTTGGTGAATTATATTTAAAGAGGACCTTCAACACCACCTTGTCTGGAGGACAAGATACTGCGATGGACAATAGCCTGTGGTGGAATCTTGCTGCCCATTGTCCCACAGAAGACCAGGGGAACGAAGTCTAAGTAAGTCTACGACATCAATTATTACATTATATGCATAAATAATATGCAAATAAGCTAACAAATACAGGTATCCAAAGACAGAAGAACAGAACTCTACTGACCCTGCAGGTCTCAGTGCGAAAGTTGTCATCTGCAATATAACCAAATAAAAAGCAGAAATAAAAGTTCCATTCTACAGGAAGGAAGTCATGGCCTTAGACAGGGTGCATGCTATCAAGGATAAGGGGCTTCAATTATGTGGAGCGAGTAGAGACTTTAGATTGTTATCCTAATAATAGAGTAGGATAAGGAGAAATTTGATAGTTCAAAACTATGAAAGGTCCTGTTCCAGCATATAAGGAGAAACTGGCAAGAGAATCGGCAAACAGCGTACACATATTAAAAAACTGAGCCGGGGGGGGGGGGGGGGGAGGAGGGAGGGGGGGGGGGGGGGGGGGGGGGGGGGGAAGAGGCCGACGTTTTAGCCTTTGCTTCCCTGGTGGCCCGGAGACGGATTTTACTGGGATGGAGGGACTCGGAGCCCCCGAAGTTGGGGGTTTGGGTTAGCTACATGGCGGGGTTTCTCAGGCTTGAGAAAATCAAATTCGCCTTGAGGGGTTTGTTGAAAGGGTTTGCTCGGAGGTGGCAGCCATTCATCGACTTCATTGAGAAGTGGGGAAAGGGAGGGGGGCCTGGAAGTGATGCAGAAGGGTAAGAAAACCAATGGGTGTTTTTTTAAGCCAGATTGGTTGGGGTTTGTGTATTGGGGAGATGATGGTTATTTTGTTGTGTGTTCTGTCTCTGTTGATTTTGTTGTTGAAAAGTGTTAAAATTATAAATGCCTCCATAAAATACTTTCTTGAAAAAACAAACAAAAGAAACTGGTAACGAACTAGGGAAGAGGGCGCAGTGGTTAGCCTAACAGTGCCAAGGATCCAGGTCACTGCCCGTGTGGAGTTTGCACGTTCTCCGTGTCTGCGTGGGTCTCACCGCCACAACTCAAAGATGCTCAGGGGTGGTGGATTGGACCCTTAAGTGGAAAAAAAGGGGATTTAAAAAAAAGAACCAAGGAAGAAATGAGATATTAAAAAACAATATGGAAGCAGATTCTACTGAAACTCTCAAAAGGGAATTGGATATATTACCTGTATAAAAATTGAAATCTTCTGAAGACTATGGAGTAAGTGCAGTGAGTGGAACTAATTGAATAGCCCCTTTCAAAAAGCCAAACAGCCTCACTCTGTGCTGCGAGATTCTACAGAAACTTGTAGAAGTCTTGAATGGCAGTCCCTAAGCTAAAACTTTGCCTTACGGGGCACATATTGCACAATTTAACAAAATGAAAAACAGTAATTAGGAACTGTTATCATAGAATTTACAGTGCAGTAGGAGGCCATTCAGCCCATCGAGTCTTGGAAAGAGCACCCTACCTAAGGTCAACACCTCCACCCAATCCCCATAACCCAGTAACCCCACCCAACATGAAGAGCAATTTTGGACACTAAGGGCAATTTATCATGGCCAATCCACCTAATCTGCACATCTTTTGGACTGTGGGAGGAAACCGGAGCACCCGGAGGAAACCCACGCGCACACGGGGAGGATATGCAGACTCCGCACAGACTGTGACCCAAGCCGGAATCGAACCTGGGACCCTGGAGCTGTGAAGCAATTGTGCTATCCACAATGCTACCGTGCTGCCCACTAACACTGGACCAGAGATAAAATTGCTGTGCACAATGGGCTTTCTATCCTGGTGGGCTGTACATTTTAGTTTTGCCTCATGGTGAAAATTCAATCCTCCATATCAATAGAAGGGAGTTCATATCACTGAGCATGTCTTAAAACTTTTCAACGGGCCTGTTACTAGTGAGAAATACATGTAAAGGTGCGACAAGTAAAGACGCCAAATATCATCAAGATGGCCAGCAGGCGGTCACTCATCCTGTGTTTGTTCAACCACTGAGATGAGAAAAGGAGACACAAGTTGAGACATTCTGGATCTTGACTGCCTGGCGTTGTGTTATTTTCTGCTCTGTAACATGGCAGACGGGATGGGAGAAGCCCCATCTTGGAGCAACTATAAAACAGTATGGTAAATGGGATCAAACACCTAAACAATGAAGATAGAGTAAAGACACGAGAGATTTTTACATTATTGGGAAGAGAACTTTAAGAAATGACCTTAATGAAGCATTTAAGATACACAATTAAATTAAAAGATCAAAGAAGTATGTTCAATATTAACAGGAGCTCTCGGAGAAAGGCCCAAAGATTTGAACTCAAGATTAATTACTTAACTGCTGGGTTAACATGAATTTAAGAAACAAATTCTCCATAAAGAGCGTGGCGAACATGAAATAACTGGCCAAGGGAGGTTGTGGAAGTGAAGTATGTTATAAATGTTAAAAGAGATATGGATAAATGTTTTGTCAACTATTTCTAGTAAAAGGTATCCAATACAAAATGGGACAAGAAATGTGAGACTTTTGAACCAAAGTCTTTGGCTGATAGAGAGGGCCGAAGGAACTGGGATAAATGAGGGGAAAAAATGTGAACTTAATTATGCCTAGTAATACACCATGGGAAATCTCTTCCTGAAATTCCTTTCATTTTTCAGGTGTTAAGAGTAGAGTTTCCCTGGAATTGAAACTGCCCAAATAGTGCTTCCATCTGCCTTCCAAGAGCATTACTAGCAGCGAGGGAAAGTTGTGCACAAGTCTGCAAAACCCGTTGAATAGGAAGGATGGGCCTTCTGGATTTTCCTCTGTATGATACTGGAGAAATGAGTGAGCATAACCAATTTAATTTTTCTGACGTGCGATTTTGAAGTTCACAGTGGCAGTACAAAAATCTGAAAGCTTTTCATATTAATATAAATGTGTGACTTAGCCTCTGCTTATGCATTGCTTTTGACAGGCTTGGATTAGTTCAAATAAAAGCCATTGGTTGTAGGATAATATATTCTTATTTATTCATATTACATTTTAAGCATTTTTAGAGTAACTCATTATAAATGTGTCTCTTACTAACTGTACTGTGACCTCATTCAGTTCATACTTGATTACTTACTTTCCATTTTTGATGTTGCCAGACAGGTTTGTGAAAAATAATATTTATCTTTCCTGGCATGACAGAACAGATAGCTGGTGCAATGTCAGTGCTGGCGCAGCATTTGGAAACACTGGCACTGTATTCCTCAGTACTGAAGAACCATGGGAACAGACATAATTGATCTATTTTATTTCAGGAAGCTTCTCAGTGTAGGCCTGTCGATGATACTAACCATGACTTCTGGTGGCCTCATGTACGGGCAAGTTGCACGAAAAGTAGTTCCCGGCACGGTCTTTGTTATTGATCCCTTTTACCCCTTTTTTCCAGGGATTTTGGTGTCCAAGCCAGGGTTGTTGAGTGGGTGGACTCTTTCCCGACAGTGGTATGTTGAAATCATCAATGAAGAAGCCCAATACTAAGAACGCTCTGGAGAGTAGCTAGTTGAAGGAAAATGGAGGGGAGATGGTGCAGCGCACATCGCACTAAACATGTTGGCTGTGGTAATGCCAGGAACTGGAGATATTTGGCAAATAGATGGACAGGCAGTTTGAGCGGCAGGGCCTTGAGATTAAGGAATCCTTTAAAGCCACTAACGATGAGGCTTTGTGTCCGATCTGTGAACAGCTGGTGAGAACCACGAAAGTGGTGCGAGCACAAGGTGAGACGTTAAAGGGGATGGAGGAGGCCTTGTTGCGGCATGAGAACAGGTTCGCCCCACTAGAAGCGGAGTTGCTGCAGGTTGCAGAGAGCAATGAAGGCCTGAGGTTTAAGGTGGAGGACCTTGGGAATAGGTCACGGTGGCTAAACTTCAGGTTGGTGGGGCTGCCAGAGTGGGTGTAGGCTCGAAGCCGACTCAATATTTTGCCAAAATGCTTTCTCGACTGGTGGAGGGGATGAAGTGTTTGTCCCTCTGGGTTTGGATAGAGCTCATCGGGCACTCAAGCAAAAGCCAAGGCCAAATGAGCTACTGCGGGTGGTGATAATCTGCTTCACAGATATCAAAGGAAGGTAGATTCGGAAAATCGACTGGGACAGGAACATGGTAGGGATATACCAAGACATTGGAACAGGGCTGGCGAGGAGGCTTGCGACCTTCAACAAGGCAAAGGCAATGTTTTATAACCAGGGTGCGCGATTTGATGTGGTGTACCCGGCACAACTGCGAGTCACAATGGATTCAAATGACCACTTCTTTGACATGCTGGAGCAGGCAGAGGACTTCATCAGGGAGAAGAAGTTGCGACCGTTGTGGAGAGGACTATTTAGGACTCTGGGTATGGGGGGGGGGAGAGGGGGGAAAGAGAGAGAGAGTAATTTGTATCAATGCGGCTGTGTGTTCTGTTGTGTTGTTTTTACTCTTTTGGAGTGGGGTGGGGGAAGCGGTAATAAAAAAAAGAGGATTATTGTGTTTCATTTGGAGGGGAGCGAGGATTGTTGATTTTGTGCGGCAATGGGCACGGTGGTGGTGGTGGGAGAAGGGACGTGTTGGCTGTTGCTCGTGGGAACTTTGGAGAAGGACCCTGGATGGCGGCAACGTTGCTTGCGAGAGGAGGAGGGGTGGATAGCGGGAGTGGAGTGGTGGAAGAGGCTGTGGTCTGTTGAGGCTGGTTGGGTGGGGTGCAATTGGTTCAGCTGTTTATTGGTGTGGTGGGGGGGGGGGGGAATGGTGGAAGATGTGGCGTCAAGCAGTCTGTGGGCCTGGAGGTGGTGGGAAGGGGATAATGGGGCAGAGCGGGATGAACTAACAGTGACCAGGGGCTTTACTTTGTCTCAACCTAGGCTCGGAATATTACACTAGGTTGCGGGGGGGGGGGGGGAGAAGAGAGAGAGGTTGAGAATTTAGAATGTGCCGGGCCTTCCGGGGGGGGGGGGGGGGGGGGGGGGGGGGGTGAAGAGGTCAAGGGTTTTTTCCCATTTAAAGGGTCTGGGGGTAAAATGTGGTAACCCTACAAGAAGCTCACTTGCAGCTGCGGGGCCAGATCAGATTGCGGAAGGCCTAGGTGAGCCAGGTCTTCCACTGGGTTTGACAGTAGGGCAGGGGGTGTTAGCAATTCTGGTTAGCAGGAGGGTTTGTTTTCAGGTGGAGATGGTAGAGACTGATCAGGGGGGACGTTGTGTAACTGTTACAGGTATGCTGGAGGGTAGGGCCATGGTGCTGGTGAAAGGGTATGCCCCAATTTGGGACAATATCACATTTGTGAGGCTGATATTCTGAAATTAGATACACGCCACCTGATTTTAGGAGGGGCTTTTAATTGCGCTTTTGATCCAAAGTTGGCAATGGTGGCTCTGCCGTTTGCTCCAGGAAATAGTCTTCAAACCGAGTGGTAGCCTCTATGTTAAAAAAAAGGCGGCAACACCATAAGCAATTTAAGTTGAGGGCGGTGTCAAGGTGGGCCCCCATCTGTAGAAACATTTGTTTGAGCCGGTAATATTGGACGCTACGAGGGAGACAGCATGGTGTAGTGGTTAGCACTGCTGACAGATGTGGTGAGGGCCTGGGTTCGATCCCAGGTCATGTCCATGTGGAATTTGCGCATGCTCCCCGTGTTTGCGTGGGTCTCACCCCCACAATCCAAAGACGTGCAGGCGAGGTGGATTGATGATGCTAAATTGCCCCTTAATTGGAAAAGAAAATTGGGTAGGCTCAATTAAAAAACATTGGACGCTACATTTTGGGGATGGAAAGGCAAAGGGCTGGAGAGGGTGAAGGGACGGTTCGTCAGTTGGGAAGAGTTGAAGGAGAAAGCAGGGCTTCAGGGGGGATTGGATGCATTCAGGTATTTTAAGTGCGGGACTTTGTTCAGCGGGAATTTCTGACATTCCTGTCAGAAACACCACAATATGCCTTGCTGGAAAGGATACTCTTTTGTGCGGGATTGGAGGAGGGCACTCGTCCGGGATATATGGGCAGATCATGGGGGAAGAGCAGGTTTCGGTGGAAGTGAAGGCCAGGTGGGAGGACGAGCTGGGACCCATTTTGGAGGTGTTGTGAGGCCCTTCGTCGGGTGAATGCGACTTTACCCTGCACAAGGTTGTCTGATTCAGCTAAAGGTGGTATTTACACCTCACCAAGGCCTGGATGAGTTGATTTTTTTTTTAAAGAGGTTGAGGATAAGTAGGAGTGGTGCTCTGAGACAGCCTCTCACCACATGCATATGTTCTGGTCCTGCCCTAAGCTGTTGAGCTTTTGGGGCCTTTTGTTTAGCACATTATCGACTATCCTGAATGTGGATCTAGAGCTGTATTTGGGATGTCGGACCAGCCGGAGCGGAGGACATGGGCGAGGGCGGATGCTCTGGCATTCTCCTCGTTACTGGTCCAACTGTTGAGTTGGAGGCAGGCATCTGGGTGATTTGATGGAGTTGTTATTATACAGTAAATGGTAGAACCCTCAAGAGTATTGACAAGAGGAGAGATCTAGGTGTACAGGTCCACAGGTCACTGAAAGGGGCAACAGAGGTGGAGAAGGTAGTCAAGAAGGCATATGGCATGCTTGCCTTCATTGGCCGGGGCATTGAGTATAAGAATTGGTAAGTTATGCTGCAGCTATATAGAACCTTAGTTAGGCCACACTTGGAGTATCGTGTTCAATTCTGGTCGCCACACTACCAGAAAGATGTGGAGGCTTTAGAGAGGGTGCAGAAGAGATTTACCAGGATGTTGCCTGGTATGGAGGGCATTAGCTATGAGGAGCGGTTGCATAAACTCAGTTTGTTCTCACTGGAACGACGGAGGTTGAGGGGTGGCCTGATAGAGGTCTACAAAATTATGAGGGGCATAAACAGAGTGGATAGTCAGAGGCTTTTTCCCAGGGTAGAGGGATCAATTACTAGGGGGCATAGGTTTAAGGTGCGAGGGGCAAGGTTTAGAGGAGATGTACGAGGCAAGTTTTAGTGGGTGCCTAGAACTCGCTGCCGGAGGAGGTGGTGGAAGCAGGGACGGTAGTGACATTTAAGGGGCACCTTGACAAATACATGAATAGGATGGGAATAGAGGGATACGGACCCCGGAAGTGTAGAAGATTTTAGTTTAGACGGGCAGCATGGTCGGCACAGGCTTGGAGGGCCGAAGGGCCTGTTCCTGTGCTGTACTTTTCTTTATTCTTTGCTGTTCTTTGTTGTATCTTGAGATGGCCTCTGGTAAAGGGGTCAATCGATGGGTTCTACCGTAGGTGCGGCTATTCATAATGCACTTTAAGGAGCTGGTCACTGTTAGCTGGGAGGGCTGGGGGGATTGTTCCGGATTTTTTTTGGGGGGAGGGGGTGGTGGTATTTTCTTTTTACGGTACTATTGTTATTACCGGAGTTGCGATTAGTATAAAATGATAAAATTATTTATTTTTTAAAAATGCTACTATTCACAGCTTTTTGAGGTCCAACCAGAATCTTTTAAAATGCTAAGGGCCAACAACCTGTTCACAGGCAACACGTGGCCTCCAGGAGCTGAAATATTTACAGTCAACATCAAAGCTTCGTGCATCAGAACAGATTCCCAAAAATACAGGTACATTCTGTGCCCATCCTTTACAGCCACAAGTGATTAATCAGCTATCCTTCATTTCTTAGCCGATAACTCCCATTGGCAAGGTTATACAATAGCCATCGCTCTCCTCTCTCCCCCTCTCCACTTCTTGCAAACAATGTCCATGCTCGCAGTAGATGGATGTTTTCGCCAAGTGATCAAAGTGGTTGTTTTACAGTACCAAACACTGCGTACAAAATTGTCCCATTGCTCTACTGAAATCATGGGGTTGGTGTTTGAAGCATGTTGCCATGGGCATAATTTCCTCCAAATCCTATCTTGCACTCAGTTATTCCAAACCATTTCAAAACTGTGTCGAAAATCCTCTACTTTAAAAGAGATTTGTTAGATCGTGTGAAGGAAACTGAACTAAAAATTTTACAACTAAAACATCTGTGCTGAATATAATTGCTATATTATAGCTGCTGGGCAGCACGGTAGCATGGTGGTTAGCACAATTGCTTCACACCTCCAGGGTCCCAGGTTCGATTCCTAGCTTGGTTCACTGTCTGTGCAGAGTCTGCACGTTCTCCCTGTGTGTGTGGGTTTCCTCCGGGTGCTCCGGTTTCCTCCCACAGTCCAAAGATGTGCAGGTTCGGTGATTGGTCATGCTAAATTGCCCTTAGTGTCCAAAATTGGGTTGGGTTACTGGGTTATGGGGATAGGGTGGAGGTGTAGGCTTGGGTAGGGTGCTCTTTCAAAGAGCCGGTGCAGACCCGATGGGCCTCCTTCAGCACTGTAAATTCTATGATGATATGAAGATTCTCACAGTTGAGAGTTCAGAAAAGGAGTTGCCCTTGGCTTAATTGCTTGGAATATTATGTATTGAATCATATGGAAAAGCCACAGGTTCCATTCTTGGTTAGGATGGGTCAGCAGATTGCAGTTTAATGACTGAATTCGGCACTCAGAGTTGAGAGTGCAATATCTGGAAGAGTGTTCCTGACCTCCTTCCAGTGCCCTGATGGACAGCAGGTGAAAAGAGGGCCAGAAATGGGTTAATATTCCCCGCAACAGTCAATGCTCACGTGAAAAATGGCCATTTGGACATGGAGCTGATGGTTAACTAACAGAACTACAGCAAAAGCCAACCAGCACCTTCAGTGGAACAGCTATGCAGAAACTGTGACAGACGATACAATTTCCAGGAAAATGAAACAGTCATAACTATGACAGCTTGCCAGTTTATCAGACTCAGACTGATATTCCTGAGATCACATACTAGTAAGAATAGCCTCACAATCAGAAGGAAATGATGAGTGCACCACCCATCCAGATACAGGAGGGAGGATATACGGTTTTCAGAATGCAGAATCATAGAATCCCTAAAGTGCAGAAGGAGGCCATTCAGCCCATTGAGTCTGCACCCACCTTCCAAAAGAGCACTCTACCTAGGCCCATACCCCCACTCTATCCCCATAACCCAGCAACCCCACCTAACCTTTGGACACGAAGGGGAAATTTAGCACGACCAATTCACCTAACTTGCACATTTTTGGACTGTGGGAGGAAACCGGAGCACCCGGAGGAAACCCATGCAGACACAGGGAGAATGTGCAAATTCTACAGTCACCCAAGGTTGGAATTGAACCTAGGTCCCTGGCACTGTGAGGCAGCAGTGCTAACCACTCTGCCACCAAAAAAATAATCACTAAAATCACCCAGTAGAATGGGAACTTTGGATGTCAACTATTCAGTTTCATTGAATGATGGCTCCAAGATGGTGAATAGTGGAAATGTAGCCAATTCACAGCTATCCAATGCCTGGGCAGATTTACTGACTGGATACGTTGAAGGGTAGGCCGACTTATTACTGAGAGAATGGATTTTTCTGACTTAACTTCCAGACCAGACTACAGACCAAGTGCTGAAAAACGGGATTAGAATAGATAGGTGCTTGATTGCCGACACAGACATGATGGGCCAAAGGGCTGTAAATCTCTAAGACTCTTTGATTAACTTGTATGTATCCTAATGATCCAATTGGTGGGTCATAGTTGAAGCAGCAGCAGAAAGCTTACTGATGCTGGGCATAGTTTTAGCTGGTTAGTATTCTGGTAACATCCCTGTGTACCCTCAAGGATCCCAAGTCTGATCTCTTGCCAATTTATATGTAAGCTCTCTACATTTAGATAGAATGTACCCACTATGGTAAGAACGTGTGCACTCAATGTCAGATAAATGGAAAACCAATTATAGGAATTTCTCTGTCGTCTTTATTCAGAGACCAGTATATGTTGTGACGGATTCCGTGCTCGTCAGACACCCAATCAACCAAATAAAATAATCCTAAACTGCAAGACTTCTATCCATTATTCCCACTCTAATAGCTTAAATTTGTAAAATTTCAGCCCAAAACCTTCTTACAAGCAGGTGGAATTCCTCTCCTTTGAACCCCTCTGACTAGTTCATTGTACAATTTAATTGGATATGTGAGCTCTCCAGCTTTCACAGAAGGTCATTTTTATTATTGATCATTGAAGAGTTGACAGGTAACAGGATACACTGCCACTGTAAGAGAGGGATGCATTCTCCTTTTGAACATTTAAGCTCTGTATGTGATCGTTGAGGCAAATGGTATTTACCAATGCTCAGGAAACACCATTTGGAAACTGATCAATCAGCTGGGCTATATAAGAAACACTGCACTTTACTTCAGTGTTAACTTTTATTTCCTATTGTTTCTATCATTTTTTTATTTTCTTTCTTTTCCATTGAAAATATTTGTCACCAGAATAACATGGGACAGCTATGTATGAAATAATTAATTTCAGTTTAATCCTCTGAGGGTCCTGGAAGTCACTGCATCACTTGATAAGACACATGTTTTGCGGTTGTTTCTCACTTCTCAGCAGGGGATAAGGAAGCTCACTGCTCTGCAGCCCCCCCCCCCCTACTTTTGCCTCCATTTCTGCCCATTATGGTCATGAACAAACAAAGAACAAAGAAAAGTACAGCACAGGAACAGGCCCTTCGGCCCTCCAAGCCTCCGCCGATCATGCTCCCCGTCTAAACTAAAATCTTCTACACTTCCAGGGTCTGTAATCTTCTCTTCCCATCCTATTCATGGATTTGTCAAGATGCCCCTTAAACGTCACCATTGTCCCTGCGTCCACCATCTCCTCCGGCAACGTGTTCCAGGCACCCATTACCTTCTGTATAAAAAAACTTGCCTCATACATCTCCTCTAAACCTTGCCCCTCGCACTTTAACCTATGCCCCCTAGTAATTGACCCCTCTACCCTGGGTAAAAGTCTCTGACTGTCCACTCTGTCTATGCCCTTCATAATTTTGCAAACCTCTATCAGGTCGCCCCTCAACCTCCTTCGTTCCAGTGAGAACAAACCAAGTTTATTCAACCTCTCCTCATAGCTAATGTCCTCCATACCAGGCAACATCCTGGTAAATCTCTTTTGTATCCTCTCCAAATCCTCCACATCCTTCTGGTAGTGCGGCGACCACTATACTCCAAGTAAGGCCTAACTAAGGTTCTATACAACTGCAACATGACTTGCCAATTTTTATACTCAATGCCCCGGCCAATGAAGGCAAGCATGCTGTATGCCTTCTTGACTACCTTCTCCACCTGTGTTTCCCATTTCAGATACCTGTGGACCTGTACACCTAGATCTCTCTGACTGTCAATGCTCTTGAAGGTTCTATCATTCACTACCTCTATTCCCTACCTCTATTAGACCTTCCAAAATGCATTGCCTCACATTTGTCCGGATTAAACTCATCTGCCATCTCTCCGCTCAAGTCTCCAAACGATCTAAATCCTGCTGTATCCTCTGACAGTCCTCATCCCTATCCGCAATTCCACCAACCTTTGTGTCGTCCGCAAACTTACTAATCAGACCAGTTACATTTTCCTCCAAATCATTTATATGCTTTTCTTAATTTTACTGAAAGCTGTTTTGTTGCCAGTTTAGATGAGCCAAGATGAGAAAATAGCCACCGTCCAAAATTCTTTCTTTTGTTCTAGGTTCAAGTTCATTGCTCTACTTTCCCACTGTTCAAACTACAACATCAACTCCTATTCATCTTCATTACTCATCAGAACTGGAATTGTAGAATTCCTTATTTCTTTCAATCTTTCTTTATCCTCATAAAACTAAAATATTAGTAATCTGATCACTGTCTCCTTCCTTATCAATCTTCTCAAACTCTTTTTAAACTTGCTGGTGACCTTCACTATGGGCCTTGGCTTTTGAGATTCTCAATTAAAAACGCTCAACAACTTCAATCCAGAGTTACTTACTTTTTGCCGTTGCTGAATATTGCTCATGGTGTCTGGCTGAAACTCCAGCTTGTCTGTTCGACAGAACTTCCAGTACAGGATCATGATGATGACGGCCACCACAATTACTGGCACGATCACTGCCACAATGATCCACAGGTTCTTATTTTCATCTGTCGGGGAAGAGGTGGCAATGATCTCCACCGCTACAAAAGAAAAGTCACAAACAAATCAGGTACTAGTATATTTTTAATTAAATCCAGGGACATCAGCAGCATTGGCAAAGCCAGAAAATACAGCTTTGAGCTTCAAGGCATCTCCTCCATTTCACAAGTATCCATAACTGCAAAAATGTGAATTATGTAATAAAGCTCATACAGATAAAAATTGTAACACGTTTAGTCTCGCCTAGTGAAAGCTCCGTACATCCCTTTGCTATCACAGAAGAACAGCTGGATTCTGTGGGGTGTTACCGGATGGATGAATTAAAGTGGCCTCCTTTCTCCTTTCCCAATTTTTGACATGCGCAACTGGTAGAAAAGGTGAAAAGGTTTATGTCTCCAACAGATTTGCATGGATGGCATTGGGAAGTGCTGCTTCTAAAATAATCACAGCACACAAGTAAAAAAACTGAAAAGACTGAATACACCCCCTCCCTCAAACAAATACATGTATTCTATTGACCCAACCTCCTCGTAATATTACCAGGAACAAATATCAGGAGCTTGTATTAATGTACATTGTAAGGAGGCAGTGTCCTTTCTTGTAAGGCTGCCTTAATTTTCCAATTAAACTTATCGTGGCTTGCAGTTGGTAGCTTTAGGAAATAGGTAAATGTCATGCCCTACAGCAGTGGGCATACTTCTAACGTTGAGACAAGGCAAATTCATGCAGCATGAGTGTGGAAGGTTTATTCCCTATCTAACCGTGCAATACTTAACCTGGAATGCTTGGTGCTGAAACAGAGTGTTATATTTCAATTCCCTGGCATCAACATTCTGTGAAAATATGCACATTAAAAATTCACAGAAAGAAAAACAAAAAATTATTTACTACCCTCGTGTGTGGGCAAGATGGTGGAGAAATGACGCTTGGCTAGAAAACAGCATTCCATCAGCAATGTCACTTCAGAGAAATTTTGGCCAGGGTGTGCGCGGGAGTGTGTAGGCCTGGGTGCCCAGCAACTGGGGCTGGGATGTACACGTTGGAAGAATAAGGCTTTGTACTTGACATTGTTTGGGTCTCAGGCAAAGACAACAGAATGAAACTGTGAGACTTCAGCTCAGTGATGTGGGAACATTTAGCACATAGATTTATGAAAGGCCAGGTACCCAGTGTAGGATGCTACTTAAGTTTAGGGATCACCCCATTTCTAGCTTTAAGCTTGGACTTGAATTTATCTCATTGTTTAACATGTTCTGGAGTTTGCAGTGATAGTTCCTTCGACAGCATCTTCCAAATCTGCGACCTCTACCACCAAGAAGACAGGGGCTTCGGAAGTATCACCTCCAAGTTCCCATCCAAGTCAAACACCACCCTGACTTGGAACTATATCGCTATTCCTTCACTGTCGCTGGGTTAATATCTTGGAATTCCCTTCCTAACAGCACTTCCATGTATTCCTGCAACATATGGACTGCACCAGTTCAAGAGGCAGCACATCAGCACTTCCTAAAGAACAATTAGGGATTCAACATAAATTTTTTTTTTTTTTTTTTTAAATAATTTTTATTGAAGAAATTTTTCAAAATACAAACATTTTAACCCCCCCTACATTTACATTTAAATTATAACAAAACAAAGTCAAACCCCCCTACTTAACAACAAAAGAAAAAAAAAGTCCCCCCCCCCCCCTACTCGCGCGTCCCCCCGCCGGCGAACCGACAGTCAGACCAACTTATCATTTCTAGCAGCGTCCTCGGGCAGGCCTTGCCCGTGCCACCACCGCTACCGTATTTCCTTCGTCTTTGTCCCCCTCCCCCCCCCCCACCCCCTCCCCCCCCCCCCCCTCCCCCCCCCCCTCCCTCCCGCCCTCCCCTCCCCTCCCGGGTTGCTGCTGTCACGGCCTCAGTTTCTATCTCTGATCCAAGAGGTCTAGGAAGGGTTGCCATCGCCTGGAAAACCCCTGCACCGACCCTCTCAGGGCGAATTTGATCCTTTCCAATTGGATGAAGTTTGCCATGTCGTTTAACCAGGTGTTAACACTCGGAGGCCTTTCGTCCCTCCACTGAATCAGGATCCTCCTCCGAGCCACCAAGGACGCAAAGGCTAATATTCCAGCCTCCCTCGCCTCCTGTACCCCCGGTTCCACCCCCAACCCCGAAGATCGCAAGTCCCCATCCTGGCTTGACCCTGGACCCCACCACTCTCGACACCGTCCCTGCCACCCCCTTCCAGAACTCCTCCAGTGCCGGACATGCCCAAAACATATGTGCATGATTCGCAGGGCTTCCCGAACATCTAATACACCTGTCTTCACCCCCGAAAAACCGACTCATCCTTGTCCCCGTCATGTGGGCTCTATGCAGTACCTTAAATTGAATGAGACTTAGTCTCGCACATGACGACGACGAGTGACCCTCTCCAGGGCGTCTGCCCATGTCCCGTCCTCTATCTGTTCCCCCAGCTCTAACTCCCACTTATCTTTCAGCTCCTCTACTGGTACCTCCTCCACCTCCTGCATAATCTTATAGATGTCCGAGATCTTCCCCTCCCCGACCCAGACCCCTGATAGCACCCTATCACTCACCCCCCTGTCGGGGAGCGCGGGGAACCCCGCTACCTGTCGTCTGGCAAATGCCTTCACTTGGAGGTACCTGAACGTGTTCCCCGGGGGGAGCCCAAATTTCTCCTCCAGCTCTCCCAGGCTCGCAAACCTCCCCTCTATAAACAAGTCCCTCAGTTGTCTAATACCCGCCCTCTGCCAGCTCTGGAATCCCCCTCCTGTGTTTCCCGGCGCAAATCTGTGGTTCCCTCTTAGTGGTGCCCCTATCAGACCTCCCACTTCCCCCCTGTGTCGCCTCCACTGCCCCCAGATCTTGAGGGTGGCCGCCACCACCGGGCTCGTGGTATACCTCGTGGGAGGGAGCGGCCATGGTGCCGTTACCAGTGCCCCTAAGCTTATGTTGCCGCAGGACGCCCTCTCCATGCGCTTCCAGGCTGCCCCCTCCCCTTCCATCATCCACTTTCGTACCATCGATGTATTTGCCGCCCAGTAATATCCTGAAAGGTTGGGTAACGCCAGCCCTCCACTATCCCTACTCCGCTCCAAAAAGACCCTTCTAACTCTCGGGGTGCCATGTGCCCACACATACCCCATGATACTACTCGTTACCTTCTTGAAAAAGGCCCTGGGGAGGAAGATGGGCAGACACTGGAACAAAAACAAGAACCTCGGGAGGACCGTCATTTTAACTGACTGCACCCTCCCTGCCAGCGACAGCGGCACCATGTCCCACCTCTTAAACTCCTCCTCCATCTGTTCCACCAGTCTGGAAAAGTTCAACTTGTGGAGGGTCCCCCAGTTCTTTGCCACCTGCACCCCAAAATACCTAAAACTTTTAACTGCTCTTTTGAAGGGGAGCCTCCCAATTCCCTCCCCTTGGTCTCCCGGGTGTATTACAAAGACCTCACTTTTCCCCAGATTTAATTTATATCCCGAAAAGTCCCCGAACTCCGCTAGTATCCCCATTACCTCCGGCATTCCCCCCTCCGGGTCTGCCACATACAACAACAAATCATCCGCATAGAGCGAGACCCGATGTTCCTCCCCTCCCCTTGTCAGTCCTCTCCACCCCCCTGAACCCCTCAGTGCCATCGCCAACGGCTCAATCGCTAATGCAAAGAGTAAGGGAGATAGGGGACATCCCTGCCTAGTACCTCGATGGAGCCCAAAATATTCTGACCTCCTCCCGTTTGTTACCACACTTGCCATCGGAGCTGAATAGAGCAGTTTTACCCACTTGATAAATCCCTCCCCAAACCCAAACCTTTCCAACGTCTCCCACAAGTATTCCCACTCCACCCTGTCAAATGCCTTCTCCGCGTCCAGCGCTACCACTATCTCCGCCTCCCCTTCCACTGCTGGCATCATAATCACATTTAACAATCTCCGGACATTTGTGTTAAGTTGGCGTCCCTTCACGAACCCCGTCTGGTCTTCATGGACTACCCCTGGCACACAGTCCTCTATCCTGGTTGCCAGGACCTTTGCTAACAGCTTGGCGTCAACATTCAGGAGGGAGATGGGCCTGTAGGACCCGCACTGGACCGGGTCCTTGTCCCGCTTCAAAATCAAGATGATCAGGGCCTGCGACATTGTTGGGGGCAGACCCCCCCCCCTCGCGCGCCTCATTAAAGGCTCGCACCAGCACTGGACCCACCAAGTCCACAAATTTCCTGTAAAACTCCACCGGGAACCCATCCGGTCCCGGCGCCTTCCCCGCCTGCATCTGGCCTATCCCTTTAATTAGCTCCTGCAGCTCTATCGGCGCCCCCAACCCTTCCACCAGCTCCTCCTGTACCTTTGGGAACCCCAATTTGTCGAGAAAGTTCTTCATTCCCCCTCTCCTCTTCGGCGGTTCAGACCTATACAATTCCCTATAGAAGTCCCTAAAGACCCTATTCACCTCTTGCCCCTTCTGCACTACGTCCCCACCCCTCTCTCTCACTCCCCCAATCTCTCTGGCTGCATCTCGCTTACGAAGCTGGTGTGCCAGCATCCTGCTCGCCTTTTCCCTGTACTCATACGCCGCACCCTGCGCCCTTCTCCACTGCATTTCCGCCTTCCTAGTGGTCAGTAGGTCGAACCTGGCCTGCAAGCTACGCCGCTCCCTTAATAGCCCCTCCTCTGGTGCCGCCGCATATTTCCTATCTACTTCTAGGAGCTCCCCCACCAGCCTCTCCCTTTCCTGCCTCTCCTTCCTCTCTCTGTGTGCCCTTATGGAGATCAGCTCTCCTCTAATCACTGCTTTCAAGGCCTCCCAGACCGTCCCCACCTGCACCTCACCTGTGTCATTCGTACCCAGATAGTTCTCAATGCCCGTTCTCACCCTTCTGCACACCTCTTCGTCCGCCAACAGCCCTACATCCAGGCGCCACAACGGGCGTTGGTCCCGCGCCTCCCCCATGTCCACGTCCACCCAATGTGGTGCATGGTCCGATATCGCAATGGCCGAGTACTCCGTGTCCTGCACTCTCGGTATCAGCCCCCTGTTCAATACGAAAAAATCGATCCTAGAGTATACTCTGTGGACGTGGGAGAAAAAAGAATACTCCCTCGCCCTAGGCCTACCAAATCTCCATGGGTCTACCCCTCCCATCTGCTCCATGAACCCCCCCAACACCTCTGCCGCTGCCGGCCTCCTATTCGTCCTGGAACTCGATCTATCCAGCCCAGGGTCTAACACCGTATTAAAGTCCCCTCCCATGATCAGGCCCCCTGCCTCCAGTCCCGGGATGAGGCCCAGCAGGCGCCTCATAAAACCCGCGTCGTCCCAGTTCGGGGCATACACATTTACCAGTACCACATTCTCTCCCTGCAGCCTACCCCTCACCATCACGTACCTGCCCTCCTTGTCTGCCACCACCTCTGCCGCCACAAACGACACCCTCTTTCCCACCAAGATCGCCACCCCCCCGGTTCTTGATATCCAAGCCTGAGTGGAACACCTGTCCCACCCACCCCCTTCTCAGGCGGACCTGATCTGCTACCCTCAAATGAGTCTCCTGCAGCATTGCTACATCAGCCTTCAGTCCCTTCAGGTGTGAGAAGACCCTTGATCTTTTGACCGGCCCATTCAGCCCCCTTACGTTCCACGTGATCAATCGGGTCGCAGAGCGACCCGTCCCTACTCCCTGTCGATTAGCCATGTCTTGTCCCTTGATCGCCCCGGGTCATCCCTTCTTTTCTGACCCGCTTCCCATAGCGATGCCCCCCCCCCCCCACCTCTCCCCTTCTCGTCCCTGGTCTTTCCAGCAGCAACCCGGTGTCCCCCCCCCAGCCCCCCCCCCCCCCCCCCCTTCCCCCCCCCCTGGCTAGGACCCCTCCTAGCCGCGATGTACCCCACATCGTACTCCCGAGAGTCAGCTGGTCTCCGCTGACCCGGCTGCTCCTGCCACATTCCGACTCCTCCCGGTTCACCCCATCTGCGCCCGTGAAAGATCCCCTTAAAACCCCAGAGAAAGACCCGCATAATCAACCCGCTCCCCCCGTCCCGTCTCCCCAACTTAACGATATAAATACCCAATGGCAACTAAATACATAAATACTTAACTACATACTTAAATAACAAAATAATTAACTAGCTCTCAACTAACAGTGTGCCCAACCATCACCCTCCATCAAACAGTATAAATAACCGCAGATAACCATAACCCGAAAAGAAAAAAAGAACAAAAAACCCCCCCAAGCACCCGAAGAAAAAGGGTAAGAGGGGTAAATAACTAAGGGAAATTGGAAACGGGAAGAAACACCCCATAAGAAGCCAACGACCCACAATAGAGATTTCAACAGTACAAATATACAGAAACACCCAACAACTCGAAACCTTCAAGATATTCAGAAAAGTCCACCGTTCGTGAAAAAACACCCCAAACAATCCACGAAACTGTTACCCAGTTCCGACCTGGCCTGAAAAAGAAAAGGGCCACTTGCTCAATCAAGAGTCCCCAGGCGGCTACGACCGCCGGTGCTCCCAGGTTTTAGTTCGTGTCCAACTTTTCCTCTTGTACAAAGGTCCAGGCCTCCTCTGGGGACTCAAAATAATGATGTTGGTCCTTGTAGGTGACCCACAAGCGCGCCGGTTGCAGCATTCGAAATTTGATCTTTTTCGCGTGTAGCACCGCCTTTGTCCGGTTGTACCGGGCCCGCCGCTTTGCCACCTCCGCACTCCAGTCCTGGTACACCCTTACCGTCGAGTTCTGCCACTTGCTGCTTTTCTCCCTTTTTGCCCACCTCAGGACTTTCTCTCGATCACTTAGCCGCTGGAACCGCACCAGCACCGCCCTCGGGGGCTCGTTTACCCTAGGCCTTCTGGCCATGACCCGGTATGCCTCTTCCAATTCCAGGGGCGCCGGACCGGCCCCTTCCCCCATCAGGGAGCTCAACATCTCCGCCACATATCCCGGGAGATCCGACCCCTCCAGGCCTTCTTCCAGGCCCAGGATCCTCAAATTTTTCCTCCTCATCCGAGTGTCCAGCTCCTCGAAGCGGCTCTGCCACTTCATGTGGAGTGCCTCGTGCACCTCCACCTTTGCCCCGATGACTGTGGCCTCCTCCTCCCTCGCGGTCATCTCCTGCTGCAGATCTTTAATCGACGCCTCTTGGATCGCCTGGGCTCCCACCAACCTGGTGGCCGTCGCGTTCATGGACTCTAAGAGCTCCACTTTCATCTCCGTGAAAAAACGGAGGAGAGCGGCCTGCTGCTCCTCCGCCCATTTCTTCCACTCCTCCGATGCGCCGCCGGCCGCCATTTTGATTTTCTTCCCCCGCTTTTTTTGGGGAGCTGCTGCCGTTTTTCTTGCCGCTCCACTCCGGGTACCGACCATAAAATCGGTCTAGTTCTCCTCAGGGGACCTTCCCCCACCGGGATTCGTTTTTTCAGCGCCGTTGGGGCCCTCCAATTGGCCCAAAAACACCTTTGTTGCAGGAGCTTCCAAATGTGCGGCTTAGCTAGTCATAGCCGCAACCGGAAACGGGATTCAACATAAATGCTGGCCTATCCAGTAACATCTACAAACCCATGAACAAGTATAAAAAAAAGTCAAGATATTTGCACGGTCTGCTTGAACAACATGCTCTGGTAACTGATAACCTTAGGTAGAAAGGTTCCACCCAATTTCTTTCTTCTCTTTGCACCCCACCACATCTTCTGCAAACGTTATTTCCTTTCCTTGCTTATGGCTCTTTTGGTGCCCTCTGGTAGCTTTCCATTGATCTATAAGCCCCAATATCAACATGCTAACTAACTCATCCAACTCTTGCGTGCACACTTAATTGTGAGATAATGCATTTTGGAAGAAGGAATAGGGAGAGGCAATGCAGGCTTAATGGCACAGTTCTAAAAGGTGTGTAGAGGAAGTGGATCCGGGAGTGCATGTACATGGATTTTTAAAAGTATCAGGACATATTGAGAAGATAATTAACAAAGCATACATGGTCTTGAGGTACATAAACAGAGCTTCGAGTACAAAGGCAGGGCAAATTTGCTGAATCTTTATAAAGCTCTGATTAGACCACAACAAAAGCATTAATCCAGGGACAGAGCAGGGAAATGTTGACTGGGTTACTCGACAGAGCTAGCGTGGACTCATGTGCCGAACGTCCTTCTTCCTGCCACAAAATGACCCACTGAGATTAGTAATGAAATTCAGCGCATCTTTCCCTCCCTAACTGAGGTGTGCTAAGGTCACCTGTAGAATCTTACCACATTTCCAAATGAGCTCAACTAACTGAAAGACGAATGGCTAAACCTAGTCTGCATTACTCACTTCCTTACTGATTGACCAAGAAGCCTGGGGTTTTTGGTTTTTAACTGCATGAGGTACTATCCTAACTGTGCATAGAAATAATTTGCGTTGATCAGCACTGTCAATTCACTCATCTGCTACACACAATATCCTATCCATCGACATTTGCAAGATGCAGTCAAGGTATACTTACGTTGTGCCAGTGCACCTTGTATACGATAGCCGAGAACAATTGCCGCTCTTTGTATGTCCACCTTGTTGATAAGGTTGGCAGCTTCATTTGCATCAAGGCGCTCTCCGTTCTGCTTCTCCACGAAGTAAATCAGCTCTGTTGGGTTCCCATCACCAGTGACCTTGGTGATATTCACGACCTACAAATGAACAGCAATTACATGGACTATATAAAACGTTAGGATTTCAAACATTGAGAGGGGGGGAGAAGAGGAGAAACAGTGTAAGGGTGCCAAGAAAAAGACGCCTCACAGTAAACCAGGCTTGGTGGAAAATCAGAGCCCAACAGTACAATGAAAGCTGGGAAGTATCGGACTGAGAGAAATCATGGGCCCGGGTGCCTCTCCTATTTCCAGGCCTCTTATTCCTCCCCTACTTTAACACTCCCCTCGATCATGTATGATATTTCATCCCCGTTCATTAAACAATCACAGGACGGTCCTAGTAAAGTGATTCCCCCCATTATTGGTATCTGGTTATAAATATCATCAAAATACTATGACCCACACTACATGTATAAACAGCAACAACAATATAACGCAGTGTTACTTTGTGCGTACCCCATAGGTGATCCCACCATAACTATTAAACAAAAATCAGAGTACACATTTTAGTTTAACAGTATCGTGCAATATTGTTGATTTGATAGGAAAATATCCCATTGGTTATTTACAACCGTGCCTTTGTTCCCTTAATCCAAGTCGCTTATATAAATTGCAAAAAGCACTGATCCCTATGGCACACTCGTTACACCTTGCCAACCAGAGGATGACCCATAAATATAAAGAATAGTAGATTGGGAAATGTTGATGTACAAAGGGACCTGGGTGTCCTTTTGTACCAATCATTGAAAGCACGCATGCAAGTGCAGCAAGCTGTTAGGAAGTCATGCGATCTGTTAGCCTTCATTGGAAGAGGACTTGAACACAGGAGCAAGGCTTTCTTATTGCAGCTGTACAGGACCTTTGTGAGGCCACATCTGGAGTTTTGTGCAGTTTTGGTCTCCTTATCTAAGAAAGGCTATACTTCCCATAGAGGGAGTTCACCAGACTGATTCCTAGGATGCCAGGATAGTCGAACAAAGGAATTGGGTCGACTGGGCCTGCATTCATTGGAATTTAGAAGGTGGTGAGGGCATATAATTGAAATGTATAAAATTTTGATAGGTCTGGACAGAGTAGATGCAGGGGCCGGGTGAGGGTTAGAACAAGGGGTCACAGTCTCGCAATTTGTTGCAGGCCATTTAGGACCGAGATGAGGAGAAATTTCTTCACTGAAGATGATGAACTCTGCCATACTAGATTGTGGACTCCAAGTTCGTGAATATGTTTGGGAAGGTAATTGTCAGACAGATTTCTAGACTCTAAAGGTATCAAGAGGCATGGGAAAAACTCAGGAGTATGGCGTTGAGATAGAGGATCAGTCATAATCGTAGTGAATTCCAATAAATTGGTCAAACATAATTTCCCTTTCACAAAATCATGTTGATTCAGCTCGATTAGCTTGAATTTATCCAAGTGCTGCTATGACATCTTTGATAATAGCTAACATTATCCCTATGACAGATGAGCTATGAGCCTATAGTTTCCTGCTTACTGTCTCTCCCTTTTTACATGAAGGAGTTATTATTGCTATTTTTCAACCTAATGGAATCTTTCCCTAATCTAGGGAATTTTGGAAAATTAAAACCAACGCATCAACCACTTGCCACTTCTTTTAAGTCACAAAGATGAAGTCGATCAGGACTCAGGGACTTGTCAGTCTGCAATTCCAACAATTTGCTCTGTACTACTCCCTGTACTATTCCCTGGTGACTGTAATTTTCTTAAGTTCTTCTCTTCCTTCCATTTCCTTATTCACAGCCTCTTCTGGGATGTTAATGAAGACTGATGGAAAATACCTGTTGTTCAACCGCCATCTATTTATTTTCCATTGTTAATAGCCCAGATTCATTTTCTATAGAATCAACACTCACTTTGTTAACTCTTCTTTTTAAAGAACTATAGAAACCTCTTGTAGTTTTTCCCACCGTCTTAATTTTCTAGCCTTTCTTTGCGGTTTACATATATTGTCCATCTTCTGCAGTTATTTAAAAAGAAGAGCTAACAAAGTGAGTTTTACTACATTAGGAATGGAATTTAACTTTGACAAAGGTGAATACGAAAGAGAAAATGCTGGAAAATCTCAGCAGGTCTGGCAGCATCGGGAGGGAGAGAAAAGAGCGAATGTTTCGAGTCCGATGACTCTTTGTCAAAGCTAACAGACAGAGAAAGTGGGAAATATTTATACTGTTGAGTGAGAATGAAAGATGAGTCATAACCACAGAAACCCAGGGAAACCAGGTGCTCATGGCCACAGAAACCAAGGGGAAAGAATGCTAATGGCAGTCCCCAGGAGAACAAAAGATGTGAAATGCCAAACAGCAGAGAAACTAACATCAGAAGGTGAATTGTAGATGTGGGGAAAGGGAAGGGGGAAGCAAAGAGGAGAAAGGTTAAGGAAAGGTGGATAAGATGGTAAATATATATTAAGAAAGACAAGAAAGAAAGAAATGGTGAAAGGCAGTTAAAGTGAAATGGGATGAAAACAAATGGGTCGAGGTGGGGTAGAAGTTGTTGAATTTGTTCAGGCCGGAAGGCTGTAGTGTGCCTAACTGGAAGATGAGATGTTGTTCCTCCAGTTTGCGTTGAGTTTCACTGGAACATTGCAGCAGGCCATGAACAGACAAGTGGACATGGGAGCAGGTGAATATATCTGCCTCAGATTAAGTGGGATCCCAATATTATCTAAAATCTCCTAAATGTGCTTCACTGACAGGTTTGCCACTTCAGAAGGAAAGCACCCAGTCTACTAGTGAGCTGATGATCCCGGTCTTCACTGTGGAATGGCAACTGGATTGGAAATGCAAACAGCAGTATGTGTGGGCTTTCTGGACTCAAAATTCGACGAAACAAGTACATCCTTGTTCCATACTGTTAGAATTAGCTTGTTGGGAAAGACACAAAGGATTACAAATATATATTTTTTTAAATAAATTTAGATTACCCAATTATTTTTTCCAATTAAGGGGCAATTTAGCGTGGCCAATCCACCTACTCTGCACATTTTTGGGTTGTGGGGGCGAAACCCACGCAGACACGGGGAGAATGTGCAAACTCCACACGGACAGTGACCCAGAGCCGGGATCGAACCTGGGACCTCAGCGCCGTGAGGCGGTTGTGCTAACCACTAGGCCACCGTGCTGCCCCAAGGATTACAAATATAACAATCAAATACATTGGTGTTTTCGAATTAGTACCATTATTATTACAGCTACATTCTTTTTGCTGCTGCAGAGTGCATTATTTCACTTTTTCCAAGAAATTAAACTCCGATATTGTTGGGGCGAGTTACCACTGCTGCCTCACGGTATCGAGGACCCAGATTTAATCCCAGCCCCGGGTCACCGTCCGCTTGGAGTTCGCACATCCTCCCCGTGTCTGCTTGGGTCTCACACCACAACCCAAAAGATGTGCAAGGTAGGTGGATTGGCCATGCTAAATTGCCCCTTAATTGGGGGAAAAAATAATTGAGTAGTCTATATTTGATATTGTTGAGCAGAAGCTTTTGTAAATGTCAGGAATGTAAAAAAATGACCAAAATAAAATTCTGCAATTTAAAAATAAAAGAGGCCATTAGGAATCACACGCCATTGTTAATTATGTATGTCTATGTGTGCAGATGGCATAAATCTGAGCTAAAAACAGCAGAGTAAAATCTATTAACCTTTTAGGCTGTGGATTTAATGCTGTTAAAAACCCTAATTTTTACAATAAGTGTACAAACAATTACTTATACCAACAACTTACCTATCTAGAAGAATAGATCACTAGTCCTGCAAGTTTACCTCACCATGCTGAAAATGAATCTCTTGTTGTCCTACAGTAACATTCACAAAAACTGCTGGGGTGGAAAAGCTCAGAGGCTGAATGTGATTTACTTATAAAAAAAAATCAGCTCCCTCACTAGCAGCTGAATTAATCACATCAAAGTGAAGGATTGCAATGTCGGAGAATGGGGAGTTTTCCAATTCTTGCACTTGGTGTTAGCATCAAGGGTCTCTTGATCAGGCTTACTGCATTAAATGTATGGTGAAAACTCTCACTATACTGCTTTAATCCCACTCAGAAAAGCATCCTTTACTGCGTCTATGCAGCATTGCTTTGCTCCACACACCACTCATCTTTAGTAGATTTGTCAATTTCAATTGCAGCAGCCAGCCATTGGATACCGGCAGGGGCTGAGCCTATCGGGAGGTGAGTGGTAAGTTTAAATTACTTACCTTTGCAGGGGTTGCAGTCAGTTGGATTTCGGCGGGAGCTGGGATACTTCAGCTGGTGAGTAGATTTGTCAATTTCAATTGCAGCAGCCAGCCATTGGATACCGGCAGGGGCTGAGCCTATCGGGAGGTGAGTGGTAAGTTTAAATTACTTACCTTTGCAGGGGTTGCAGTCAGTTGGATTTCGGCGGGAGCTGGGATACTTCAGCTGGTGAGTAGATTTGTCAATTTCAATTGCAGCAGCCAGCCATTGGATACCGGCAGGGGCTGAGCCTATCGGGAGGTGAGTGGTAAGTTTAAATTACTTACCTTTGCAGGGGTTGCAGTCAGTTGGATTTCGGCGGGAGCTGGGATACTTCAGCTGGTGAGTAGATTTGTCAATTTCAATTGCAGCAGCCAGCCATTGGATACCGGCAGGGGCTGAGCCTATCGGGAGGTGAGTGGTAAGTTTAAATTACTTACCTTTGCAGGGGTTGCAGTCAGTTGGATTTCGGCGGGAGCTGGGATACTTCAGCTGGTGAGTAGATTTGTCAATTTCAATTGCAGCAGCCAGCCATTGGATACCGGCAGGGGCTGAGCCTATCGGGAGGTGAGTGGTAAGTTTAAATTACTTACCTTTGCAGGGGTTGCAGTCAGTTGGATTTCGGCGGGAGCTGGGATACTTCAGCTGGTGAGTAGATTTGTCAATTTCAATTGCAGCAGCCAGCCATTGGATACCGGCAGGGGCTGAGCCTATCGGGAGGTGAGTGGTAAGTTTAAATTACTTACCTTTGCAGGGGTTGCAGTCAGTTGGATTTCGGCGGGAGCTGGGATACTTCAGCTGGTGAGTAGATTTGTCAATTTCAATTGCAGCAGCCAGCCATTGGATACCGGCAGGGGCTGAGCCTATCGGGAGGTGAGTGGTAAGTTTAAATTACTTACCTTTGCAGGGGTTGCAGTCAGTTGGATTTCGGCGGGAGCTGGGATACTTCAGCTGGTGAGTAGATTTGTCAATTTCAATTGCAGCAGCCAGCCATTGGATACCGGCAGGGGCTGAGCCTATCGGGAGGTGAGTGGTAAGTTTAAATTACTTACCTTTGCAGGGGTTGCAGTCAGTTGGATTTCGGCGGGAGCTGGGATACTTCAGCTGGTGAGTAGATTTGTCAATTTCAATTGCAGCAGCCAGCCATTGGATACCGGCAGGGGCTGAGCCTATCGGGAGGTGAGTGGTAAGTTTAAATTACTTACCTTTGCAGGGGTTGCAGTCAGTTGGATTTCGGCGGGAGCTGGGATACTTCAGCTGGTGAGTAGATTTGTCAATTTCAATTGCAGCAGCCAGCCATTGGATACCGGCAGGGGCTGAGCCTATCGGGAGGTGAGTGGTAAGTTTAAATTACTTACCTTTGCAGGGGTTGCAGTCAGTTGGATTTCGGCGGGAGCTGGGATACTTCAGCTGGTGAGTAGATTTGTCAATTTCAATTGCAGCAGCCAGCCATTGGATACCGGCAGGGGCTGAGCCTATCGGGAGGTGAGTGGTAAGTTTAAATTACTTACCTTTGCAGGGGTTGCAGTCAGTTGGATTTCGGCGGGAGCTGGGATACTTCAGCTGGTGAGTAGATTTGTCAATTTCAATTGCAGCAGCCAGCCATTGGATACCGGCAGGGGCTGAGCCTATCGGGAGGTGAGTGGTAAGTTTAAATTACTTACCTTTGCAGGGGTTGCAGTCAGTTGGATTTCGGCGGGAGCTGGGATACTTCAGCTGGTGAGTAGATTTGTCAATTTCAATTGCAGCAGCCAGCCATTGGATACCGGCAGGGGCTGAGCCTATCGGGAGGTGAGTGGTAAGTTTAAATTACTTACCTTTGCAGGGGTTGCAGTCAGTTGGATTTCGGCGGGAGCTGGGATACTTCAGCTGGTGAGTAGATTTGTCAATTTCAATTGCAGCAGCCAGCCATTGGATACCGGCAGGGGCTGAGCCTATCGGGAGGTGAGTGGTAAGTTTAAATTACTTACCTTTGCAGGGGTTGCAGTCAGTTGGATTTCGGCGGGAGCTGGGATACTTCAGCTGGTGAGTAGATTTGTCAATTTCAATTGCAGCAGCCAGCCATTGGATACCGGCAGGGGCTGAGCCTATCGGGAGGTGAGTGGTAAGTTTAAATTACTTACCTTTGCAGGGGTTGCAGTCAGTTGGATTTCGGCGGGAGCTGGGATACTTCAGCTGGTGAGTAGATTTGTCAATTTCAATTGCAGCAGCCAGCCATTGGATACCGGCAGGGGCTGAGCCTATCGGGAGGTGAGTGGTAAGTTTAAATTACTTACCTTTGCAGGGGTTGCAGTCAGTTGGATTTCGGCGGGAGCTGGGATACTTCAGCTGGTGAGTAGATTTGTCAATTTCAATTGCAGCAGCCAGCCATTGGATACCGGCAGGGGCTGAGCCTATCGGGAGGTGAGTGGTAAGTTTAAATTACTTACCCTTGCAGGGAACAGGAAGTTTGTCCCGTGGACTTCTGGGAAGGTTTACCCCTCCCTAGTTAATAAATTCTGGTGGAGAGGAAACCCGAGACACTACACGTGTAGTGTCTCCCACCCGCCCTCCTCCTCTAACCTAATAATAAGACCCATTGGGGTGAGCAGGTGAGTGCCTTATTACATTATTATTTCTCTTTTTCTTATTTGTTAACCAGAACTAGGTTGGAAAAGACTATAGCAGAGGTCTCCAAGTTTTTTTAACTGAAATTTATACAAAGTAATAAATTAATTAACTAATCAGAGATGGCTGGGCAAGTGATGTGCTGTAGCTGTATGATGTGGGAGCTGGCTGTTCCCCTTGTGAATGGCAATGACCACATCTGCAGCAAGTGTTGGTTGCTGGAAGATCTCCGGCTCAGAATTGATGATCTGGAGTCTGAGCTTCAAACACTGCGGCACATCCGGGAGGGGGAGAGTTACCTGGACACTTTGTTTCAGGAGGCAGTCACACCTGGGAGATTAAGTAATTCACATTCAGTAACTGATCAGGGACATCAGAGTGTGACTGTAAGTGAGGCAGGCAGAGGGAACCTGAGTTCAGGAGTGCAGGAGCCTCAGCCCTTGACCTTGTCCAACAGGTATGAGACTCTTGCTCCCTGTATGGATGAGGAAAGGGGCTCTGGACAGGATGAGCCAACTGACCACGGTACCATGGTGCAGAAGGCCATTCAAGAGGGGGGAGTAAAAAGACAAGTAGTTGTTATAGGGGATTCTATAATTAGGGGGACAGATAGTATCCTATGCAAGCCGGATCGGGAGTCTCGCATGGTGTGTTGCCTGCCCGGTGCCAGGGTGCGGGACATCTCTGACCGGCTTGAAAGGATACTGGAGCGGGAGGGGGAGGATCCAGTTGTTGTGGTCCACGTTGGGACTAACAACATAGGTAAAGCTAGGGTGGAGGACCTGTTCGGGGACTATCAAGCACTAGGAAGAAAATTGAAGTACAGGTCCTCAAGGGTCATAATCTCTGGATTACTGCCCGAGCCACGTGCCAATTGGCATAGGGATAGGAAAATTAGGGAAGTAAACACGTGGCTAAGGGATTGGTGTGGGAAAGAGGGATTCCACTTCATGGGACATTGGCATCAGTTTTGGAACCGGGGGGATCTGTACCGTTGGGACGGTCTCCACCTGAACCGATCTGGACCAGTGTTCTAGCGAAGAGGATAAATAGGGTGGTCAGTAGGACTTTAAACTTCTGAGTTGGGGGGAAGGGAAAGTGAAAGCGACAGGGAGCAGGGAGTTAAATGGCAAGATACGCAGGAGGATAACATGTAGGCAGGTGGATTTAAGCTTGAGGCAGACTAGGAATGCAACAAAAAGGAAGGATAACTTTGGACATCTTAGGACTTCCAATATCTGTACTGATAAGAAAGTTAACATTAAGGCACTTTACCTGAATGCTCGTAGCATTTGTAACAAAGTAGATGAACTAATGGCACAGATCATCGTGAATGATTATGATGTGGTAGGCATCACAGAGACATGGCTGCAGGGGGTTCAGGACTGGCAGTTAAACATCCAAGGATATACAACCTATCGAAAAGACAGGGAGGTGGGCCGAGGGGGTGGGGTTGCCTTGTTAGTTAAGAACAAAATTAAATCTATGGCACTAAACGACATAGGGTCGGATGATGTGGAGTCTGTGTGGGTAGAATTGAGGAACCACAAAGGCAAAAAAACCATAATGGGAGTTATGTACAGACCGCCTAACAGTGGTCAGGACCAGGGGCGCAACATGAACCGGGAAATAGAAAAGGCATGTCAGAAAGGCAAGGTCACAATTGTTAAATTCAATATGCAGGTGGATTGGGTAAATAATGTAGCCAGTGGATCCAAAGAAAAGGAATTCATGGAATGCTTACAAGATGGCTTTTTGGAACAGCTTGTCATGGAGCCCACAAGGGAGCAGGCTATTCTGGACCTAGTGCTATGTAATGAACCAGACTTTATTAAAGATCTTAAAGTAAGGGAACACTTAGGAAGCAGCGATCATAATATGGTTGAGTTCAGTCTGCAGTTTGAAAGAGAGAAGGCAAAATCGGATGTAATGGTGTTACAGTTAAATAAAGGTAATTACGAGGGCATGAGAGAGGAACTGGTGAAAATCAACTGGAAGCAGACCCTAGCAGGGAAGACAGTAGAGCAAAAATGGCAGGAGTTTGTATGCATAATTGAGGACACTGTACAGAGGTTCATCCCCAAGAAAAGAAAGATTATCCAGGGAGGGATTAGACAGCCATGGCTGACAAAGGAGGTCAGGAAATGTATCAAAGAAAAAGAGAGATCCTATAAAGTGGCCAAAAGCACCGGGAAATCAGAAGATTGGGAAGGCTACAAAAACAAACAGAGGTTAACAAAGAGACAAATAAGGAAGGAGAGGATCAAATATGAAGGCAGGCTAGCCAGTAATATAAGAAATGATAGTAAAAGTTTCTTTCAATACATAAGAAACAAACGTCAGGCCAAAGTAGACATTGGGCCAATTCAAACTGATTCTGGAAGGCTAGTGATGGGAGATGAGGAAATGGCTGGAGAACTTAATAAGTACTTTGCGTCTGTCTTCACAGTGGAAGACGTTAGTAATATCCCAAAAATTATAAAGGGTCAGGGGGCTGAGTTGAGTATGGTTGCCATTACAAAAGAGATGGTGCTAAAAAAGCTAAAAGGTCTTAAAATTGACAAATCTCCTGGCCCCGATGGGCTACATCCTAGAGTTCTGAGGGAGGTGGCTGAAGAAATAGCGGAAGCGTTGGTTGAGATCTTTCAAAAATCACTGGAGTCAGGGAAAGTCCCGGACGATTGGAAGATCGCTGTTGTAACCCCCTTGTTCAAGAAAGGATCAAGACAAAAGATGGAAAATTATAGGCCAATTAGCCTAACCTCGGTTGTTGGTAAAATTCTAGAATCGATCGTTAAGGATGAGATTTCTAATTTCTTGGAAGAGCAGGGTCGGATTAGAACAAGTCAACATGGATTTAGTAAGGGGAGGTCGTGCCTGACGAACCTGTTAGAATTCTTTGAGGAGGTGACAAGTAGGTTAGACCAGGGAAACCCAGTGGATGTGGTCTATCTGGATTTCCAAAAGGCCTTTGATAAGGTGCCACACAGGAGGCTGCTGAGTAAGGTGAGGGCCCATGGTGTTCGAGGTGAGCTACTGGCATGGGTTGAGGATTGGCTGTCTGACAGAAGGCAGAGAGTTGGGATAAAAGGTTCTTTTTCGGAATGGCAGCCGGTGACCAGCGGTGTCCCACAGGGTTCAGTGTTGGGGCCGCAGCTGTTCACCATATATATTAATGATCTGGATGAAGGGACTGGGGGCATTCTAGCGAAGTTTGCTGATGATACGAAGTTAGGTGGTCAGGCAGGTAGTGCTGAGGAAGTGGGGAGGCTGCAGAAGGATCTAGACAGTTTGGGAGAGTGGTGCAGGAAATGGCTGATGCATTTCAACGTGAGAAAATGTGAGGTCTTGCACTTTGGAAAAAAGAATCCAAGCATAGACTACTTTCTAAACGGTGAGAAAATTCATAATGCCAAAGTACAAAGGGATCTGGGAGTGCTAGTCGAGGATTCCCTAAAGGTAAACATGCAGGTTGAATCCGTGATTAAGAAAGCGAATGCTATGTTGTCATTTATCTCAAGAGGGTTGGAATATAAAAGCAGCGATGTGCTACTGAGCCTTTATAAGGCTCTGGTTAGGCCCCATTTGGAGTACTGTGTCCAGTTTTGGGCCCCACATCTCAGGAAGGACATACTGGCACTGGAGCGTGTCCAGCGGAGATTCACACGGATGATCCCTGGAATGGCGGGTCTAGCATATGAGGAACGGCTGGCGTTCCTGGGATTGTATTCATTGGAGTTCAGAAGGTTAAGGGGAGATCTAATAGAAACTTACAAGATAATACATGGCTTAGAAAGGATGGACGCAAAGAAACTGTTTCCGTTAGGCGAGGAGTCGAGGACCCGTGGGCACAGCCTTAGAATTAGAGGGGGTAAATTCAAAACAGAAATGCGGAGACATTTCTTCAGCCAGAGAGTGGTGGGCCTGTGGAATTCATTGCCGCAGAGTGCAGTGGAGGCCGGGACGCTAAATGGCTTCAAGGCAGAGATAGATAAATTCTTGATGTCGCGAGGAATTAAGGGCTATGGGGAGAATGCTGGGAGGTGGAGTTGAAATGCCCATCAGCCATGATTGAATGGCGGAGTGGACTCGATGGGCCGAATGGCCTTACTTCCACTCCTATGTCTTATGGTCTTATGGTCTTTACAGATCATCCTTTGTGAAATTTACCAATTAAAATGTTACATTATGCGTGGCTGTGCAATGGAAGAGAGTGTCAACTGAACACCGAGTCAAACCTATCTAAACTAATTTATTTAGGACTCTTGACAGCAGTCATAAAGAAGACTCTTATTCTGTCAGTTGGGGGCGATGCCGCATCCTCCTGTTGTTTTCAGTAAAACGAAGCACAAAGGATTATTTCCTGAGGGGCCAGAACACAATCTCCACCAGAGCTTCCTTGCCATTTCCAGGGGAGATCAGCAGAACGGCACATCTAGAACATAGAACATAGAACAGTACAGCACAGAACAGGCCCTTCGGCCCTCCATGTTGTGCCGATCAATGATCACCCTACTTAAACCCACGTAACCCGTATACCCATAACCCAACAACCCCCCCATTAACCTTACACTACGGGCAATTTAGCATGGCCAATCCACCTAACCCGCACATCTTTGGACTGTGGGAGGAAACCGGAGCACCCGGAGGAAACCCACGCACACACGGGGAGGACGTGCAGACTCCACACAGACAGTGACCCAGCCGGGAATCGAACCTGGGACCCTGGAGCTGTGAAGCATTGATGCTAACCACCATGCTACTGTTAGGGGACTCCTCACCTGTCCATCACTGCAGGTTATCTGAAGAATTTGAGGCCAGCGTATGTGGGAAAAGCAGGGTTTGTAATCAGAGAAGAAGTCTTTCCCACGCCTGCTGCTCCTCCAATCACTGCTTTGATAGTGCTGTGTGCACTTTCAGGCGGCTTCGTGGTTGACCTATGTTTTAAAAATGTCAGCATTGTCAAATCCGACACTTGCGATTTTAAGAAATGGTCTTTCAGGTCGGAGGCTCTGGCTACTTGGTCTGGACAACGACGAGAAGTCCATTTACAACAATGAGCCTAGTCCCACTAGCCTCTGGTGTATTGCACTTTGTGCAGTCCCTCTCCTGGGCCCTGGTTCCTTCTAACTTCAATGTGGTCAATAATCTCTGAAATAAAATATGAACTCTTTATCGTACTGACACAATTTTGTCTCAAGCTACAACCAGCACTTAAAAGATGTAAATTCAACTGAATGTAGAAAACATTTTCTTCTCTAATGGGATGATATTTTCCGACTTGTAACCTAATTAATGGACACAAGTCTGTATTCGACAAATTATATGATTGCAGGATCAAGTGAACTCCAAGCAAGCTGGATGGCGGTAGGAAGGGCAATAAGAGCGAGCAGGCAGTTAACAGAGAGCAAATCGGAGACAGGTTCACATCAGTTCAGCATCTTCTATCCAGCCCTTTCTTATAGCTACTTAACGCAAATATAAAAGGAAGCCTTCATCCTGTAGAGCATGGTTATAAAACCTGAGTAAATTAAGGAATTCAACTCCTCGACATCAAGAACAAGATAATAAAACTAACCAGTTGGTTCAATGACCCCCGGTCACTCTGTTTCATGAACTAACTCTCTCTTCAATATTGGTCAACAGTGTGACAACAGTAGGAAAGGGGTTCCAGAGGGGACATACAATGTGAGGTTGTCCACTTCAAACTGATTCAAAATAAAACTAAAAATATATATTTCATAGCCACTTCTGCCAATTTGGCCAAACACTCGAGTTAAAAAAAATTGATAGCATTTAAATGGTTCCCACCAAACCCATGCCTGAGTTTCAGCAATAAATGTATGAGCTGAGACGGCAAAAAAAATGATCAGAAATGTTTCAGAAGCATTGATAACCCTAAAGCTTACAGCAAACCTTGAATGATAATTATCTATTTATCATGGTTAACATCTATGCTTAGGGGACACAGACACAAGCTCAGAAGGAAAGCTGTAACTCAGTTACACAAAAGCAGGTAAAGCTATGGATCACAATGAATGAGGAATGAAGAGCACGAGTAGTACCATTAGGGTATTGATATCTAGCTGAGAAAGCAATTGATGAGTTGACTGGTAAAGGGAGTTCTTGAACTAGCCTTGCAATACTCTCTTTCAGTCCTGTACCCCATTTTTTAAACGGGCAGTAACGAGGTCTTTTGGGCTTTGCAAATGACTGTTATAAACTAGACCAGTCAGCTACTGCCATTTGATAACAATGCAATGAAGTAGGGAAGAAATAATCAGGCCATGAGGTGGTCAGACTGTCATGTACACAGCGGCACAAAGGAGAGTTTTGGCTGGAATGTCTCTGACAATGATTGGCTGCAGAATGATTGCCCTGATTTCGCTGCATCAGAGACAACAGGCATCAGTCTGCTCACAGTGACCTGTGATGTTTCTTCCGCCAACATTCATTCTCATAGCCATCGATAAAAGCTAATTACTGTGGATGCTAGAAATAAGAAACGAAAACAGAAAAAGCGGGAAATTCTCAGCAGGTCTGACAGCATCCGTGGAGAGAGTGCCGACATTTGAATCTGGATGGGTCTGGATGACTCTTAAGAGGCATCCAGATTCAAAACATTGACTCTGTTCTCTCTCTCTGCAAATGGTGTCATATCCGCTGAGATTTTCCAGCATTTTCTGTTTATAATGGCCATGATGGAATGCATCCCAGAGTGCTGAAAGAGATGGCTAGGGAAATTGCAGATGCACTAATGATGATTTACCAAAATTCACTAGACTCTGGGGTGGTCCCGGTGGATTGGAAATTAGCAAACGTGACACCACTGTTTAAAAAAGGAGGTAGGCAGAGAGCAGGAAATTATAGGCCAGTGAGCTTAACTTCGGTAGTAGGGAAGATCTGGAATCTATCATCAAGGAAGAAATAGCGAGGCATCTGGATAGAAATTGTCCCATTGGGCAGACGCAGCATGCGCTCATAAAGGGCAGGTCGTGCCTAACTAATTTAGTGGAATTTTTTGAGGACATTACCAGTGCAGTAGATTAAGGGGAGCCAATGGATGTGGTATATCTGGATTTCCAGAAAGCCTTCGACAAGGTGCTACACAAAAGGTTGCTGCATAAGATAAAGATGCATGGCATTAAGGGTAAAGTAGTAGCATGGATAGAGGATTGGTTAATTAATAGAAAGCAAAAAGTGGGGATTAATGGGTGTTTTTCTGGTTGGCAATCAGTAGCTAGTGGTGTCCCTCAGGGATCAGTGTTCGGCCCACAATTGTTCACAATTTACACAGATGATTTGGAGTTGGGGACCAAGGGCAATGTGTCCAAGTTTGCAGATGACACTAAGATGAATGGTAAAGCGAAAAGTGCAGAGGATACTGGAAGTCTGCAGAGGGATTTGGATAGGTTAAGTGAATGGGCTAGGGTCTGGCAGATGGAATACAATGTTGACAAATGTGAGGTTATCCATTTTGGTAGGAATAACGCAAACGGGATTATTATTGAAACGATAAAATATTAAAGCATGCCGCTGTGCAGAGAGACCTGGGTGTGCTAGTGCACGAGTCACAGAAAGTGGTTTACAGGTGATTAAGAAGGCAAATAGAATTTTGTCCTACATTGCTAGAGGGATGGAGTTTAAAACTAGGGAGGTTATGTTGCAATTGTATAAGGTGTTAGTAAGGCCACACCTGGAGTAGTGTGTTCAGTTTATGTCTCCTTACTTGAGAAAGGACATACTGGCACTGGAGGGTGTGCAGAGGAGATTCACTAGGTTAATCACAGAGCTGAAGGGGTTGGATTATGAGGAGAGGTTGAGTAGACAGGGACTGTACCCGTTGGAATTTAGAAGGATGGGGGGGGGGGGGGGGGGGATCTTATAGAAACATTAAAAATTATGAAGGGAATGGATAGGATAGATGGGGGCAGGTTGTTTCCACTGGCGGGTGAAATCAGAACTAGGGGACATAGCCTCAAAATAAGGGGAAGTAGATTTAGGACTGAGTTTAGGAGGAACGTCTTCACTCAAAGGGTTGTGAATCTATGGAATTCCTTGCCCAGTGAAGCAGTTGAGGCTCCTTCATTAAATGTTTTTAAGGTAAAGATAGATAGTTTTTGAAGAATAAAGGGATTAAGGGTTATGGGTGTTCGGGCCGGAAAGTGGAGCTGAGTCCACAAAAGATCAGCCATGATCTCATTGAATGGCGGAGCAGGCTCGAGGGGCCAGATGGCCTACTCCTGCTCCTAGTTCTTATGTTCTTATACCCAGCCTTGCAAGGGAGAACTGTCAGATGATCGCCACTGCCAAGGAGATGAATTCAACAACCCTGCATCACACAACAAAAATGAAGTGCGTCCCTCCATTGTCAGATGCTTTTCTCACCCTGCTTCTATTATTTCTTGTTGTTCTGTACAATAAAACAGGAATGAAAGTGGCTAAAGCCAAATGTCTGAAATTGATGGTTTAAGACAAAAAGGGCTGAAAATTTCTTGTGACAATTTTTGTAGCACATTTTATGATCTGTAGTAAATGCAAGTGCTTCTAAGCAAATAGGTGGAAGTACTTCAAGTGAGTAGAAACATTAGTTTGCCCTTTGTTTACCTTCTGTTATCATCAAGACTGTGGACCAATGCATTGGGGGGGTTTAAACTAATTCAGCAGGGGCATGGGAACCTGGATTGTAGTTTTGGGGTGCGAGAGATTGAGAGTAGAGGGGTCAGGAGCACAGTTTTGACTTCGCAGGAGGGCGGCAGTGTTCAGGTCTGTGGTTTGAAGTGTGTCTATTTCAATGCCAGGAGTATACGAAATAAGGTAGGGGAACTGGCAGCATGGGTTGGTACCTGGGACTTCGATGTTGTGGCCATTTCAGAGACATGGATAGAGCAGGGACAGGAATGGTTGTTGCAGGTTCCGGGGTTTAGGTGCTTTAGTAAGGTCAGAGAAGGGGGCAAAAGAGGGGGAGGTGTGGCGCTGCTAGTCAAGGACAGTATTACGGTGGTAGAAAGGATGCAAGATGGGGACTCTTCTTCCGAGGTAGTATGGGCTGAGGTTAGAAACAGGAAAGGAGAGGTCACCCTGTTGGGAGTTTTCTATAGGCCACCTAATAGTTCTAGAGATGTAGAGGAAAGGATGGCGAAGATGATTCTGGAAAAGAGCGAAAGTAACAGGGTAGTTGTTATGGGAGACTTTAACTTTCCTAATATTGACTGGAAAAGATATAGTTCGAGTACATTGGATGGGTCGTTCTTTGTACAATGTGTGCAGGAGGGTTTTCTGACACAATATGTTGACAGGCCAACAAGAGGTGAGGCCACTTTGGATTTGGTTTTGGGTAATGAACCAGGCCAGGTGTTAGATCTGGAGGTAGGTGAACACTTTGGAGACAGTGACCACAATTCGGTGACCTTTACGTTAGTGATGGAAAGGGATAAGTATACCCCGCAGAACAAGAGTTATAGCTGGGGGAAGGGCAATTATGATGCCATTAGACATGACTTAGGATGTGTTGGTTGGAGAAGTAGGCTGCAAGGGTTGGGCACACTGGATATGTGGAGCTTGTTCAAGGAACAGCTATTGCATGTTCTTGATAAGTACGTACCAGTCAGGCAGGGAGGAAGGGGTCGAGCGAGGGAACCGTGGTTTACCAAAGAAGTGGAATCTCTTGTTAAGAGGAAGAAGGAGGCCTATGTGAAGATGAGGAGTGAAGTTTCAGTTGGGGCGCTTGATAGTTACAAGGAAGCGAGGAAGGATCTAAAGAGAGAGCTGAGACGAGCAAGGAGGGGACATGAGAAGTCTTTGGCAGGTAGGATCAAGGAAAACCCAAAAGCTTTCTATAGGTATGTCAGGAATAAAAGAATGACTAGGGTAAGAGTAGGGCCAGTCAAGGACAGTGGTGGGAAGTTGTGTGTGGAGGCTGAGGATATAAGCGAGATACTAAATGAATACTTTTCGTCAGTATTCACTCAAGAAAAAGATAATATTGTGGAGGAGAATGCTGAGACCCAGGCTATTAGAATAGATGGCATTGAGGTGCGTAGGGAAGAAGTGTTGGCAATTCTGGACAAGGTGAAAATAGATAAGTCCCCGGGGCCGGATGGGATTTATCCTAGGATTCTCTGGGAAGCCAGGGAAGAGATTGCTGAGCCTTTGGCTTTGATTTTTAGGTCATCATTGGCTACAGGAATAGTGCCAGAGGACTGGAGGATAGCAAATGTGGTCCCTTTGTTCAAGAAGGGGAGTAGAGATAACCCCGGTAACTATAGGCCGGTGAGCCTAACGTCTGTGGTGGGTAAAGTCTTGGAGAGGATTATAAAAGATACGATTTATAATCATCTAGATAGGAATAATATGATTAGGGATAGTCAGCATGGTTTTGTGAAGGGTAGGTCATGCCTCACAAACCTTATCGAGTTCTTTGAGAAGGTGACTGAACAGGTAGACGAGGGTAGAGCAGTTGATGTGGTGTATATGGATTTCAGTAAAGCGTTTGATAAGGTTCCCCACGGTCGGCTATTGCAGAAAATACGGAGGCTGGGGATTGAGGGTGATTTAGAGATGTGGATCAGAAATTGGCTAGTTGAAAGAAGACAGAGAGTGGTAGTTGATGGGAAATGTTCAGAATGGAGTTCAGTTACGAGTGGCGTACCACAAGGATCTGTTCTGGGGCCGTTGCTGTTTGTCATTTTTATAAATGACCTAGAGGAGGGCGCAGAAGGATGGGTGAGTAAATTTGCAGACGACACTAAAGTCGGTGGAGTTGTAGACAGTGCGGAAGGATGTTGCAGGTTACAGAGGGACATAGATAAGCTGCAGAGCTGGGCCGAGAGGTGGCAAATGGAGTTTAATGTGGAGAAGTGTGAGGTGATTCACTTTGGAAAGAATAACAGGAATGCGGAATATTTGGCTAATGGTAAAATTCTTGGTAGTGTGGATGAGCAGAGGGATCTCGGTGTCCATGTACATAGATCCCTGAAAGTTGCCACCCAGGTTGATAGGGTTGTGAAGAAGGCCTATGGTGTGTTGGCCTTTATTGGTAGAGGGATTGAGTTCCGGAGCCATGAGGTCATGATGCAGCTGTACCAAACTCTGGTACGGCCGCATTTGGAGTATTGCGTACAGTTCTGGTCGCCTCATTATAGGAAGGACGTGGAAGCTTTGGAACGGGTGCAGAGGAGATTTACCAGGATGTTGCCTGGTATGGAGGGAAAATCTTATGAGGAAAGGCTGATGGACTTGAGGTTGTTTTCGTTAGAGAGAAGAAGGTTAAGAGGTGACTTAATAGAGGCATACAAAATGATCAGAGGGTTAGATAGGGTGGACAGCGAGAGCCTTCTCCCGCGGATGGAGGTGGCTAGCACGAGGGGACATAGCCTTAAATTGAGGGGTAATAGATATAGGACAGAGGTCAGAGGTGGGTTTTTTACGCAAAGAGTGGTGAGGCCGTGGAATGCCCTACCTGCAACAGTAGTGAACTCGCCAACATTGAGGGCATTTAAAAATTTATTGGATAAGCATATGGATGATAAGGGCATAGTGTAGGTTAGATGGCCTTTAGTTTTTTTTTCCATGTCGGTGCAACATCGAGGGCCGAAGGGCCTGTACTGCACTGTATCGTTCTATGTTCTATGTATCAAATCACCAAACTGACCTCATGTTACTGAGTGCAAGTAATACAGGATGAAGTCCATACCAACAACAGAAAATGAACTTGCTGGATTGCGTACACACAAAGCGAAGTGAAGGTATAGAACATAGAACACTACAGCGCAGTACGGGCCCTTCGGCCCTCGATGTTGCGCCGACCTGTGAAACCATCTGAAGCCTATCTGACCTACACTATTCCATTTTCATCCATATGTCTATCCAGTGACCACTTAAATGCCCTTAAAGTTGGCGAGTCTACTACTGTTGCAGGCAGGGCGTTCCACACCCCTACTACTCTCTGAGTAAAGAAACTGCCTCTGACATCTGTCCTATATCTCTCACCCCTCAATTTAAAGCTATGTCCCCTCGTGTTGGTCATCACCATCCGAGGAAAAAGACTCTCACTGTCCACCCTATCTAACCCTCTGACTATCTTATATGTCTCTATTAAGTCACCTCTCAGCCTTCTCCTCTCTAACGAAAACAACCTCAATTCCCTGAGCCTTTCCTCGTAAGACCTTCCCTCCATACCAGGCAACATCCTAGTAAACCCTTTCCAAAGCTTCCACATCCTTCCTATAATGTGGTGACCAGAACTGCACGCAGTACTCCAGGTGTGGCCGCACCAGAGTTATGTACAGCTGCAGCATGACCCTGTGGTTCCGAAACTCAATCCCCCTGCTTATAAAGGCTAGCACACCATATGCCTTCTTAACAGCCCTATTAACCTGGGTGGCAACTTTCAAGGATTTATGTACCTGGATGCCGAGATCTCTCTGTTCATCTACACTACCAAGAATCTTGCCATTAGCCCAGTACTCTGCATTCCTGTTACTCCTTCCAAAGTGAACCACCTCACACTTTTCCGCATTAAACTCCATCTGCCACCTCTCAGCCCAGCTCTGCAGCTTATCTATGTCCCTCTGTATCCTATAACATCCTTCAGCACTATCCACAACTCCACCGACCTTCGTGTCATCTGCAAATTTACTAACCCATCCTTCTACACCCTCTTCCAGGTCATTTATAAAAATGACAAACAGCAGTGGCCCCAAAACAGATCCTTGCGGTACACCACTAGTAACTGAACTCCAGGATGAACATTTGCCATCAACCACCACCCTCTGTCTTCTTTCAGCTAGCCAATTACTGATCCAAACCGCTAAATCACCTTCAATTCCATACTTCCTTATTTTCTGCAATAGCCTACCGTGGGGAACCTTATCAAACGCCTTACTGAAATCCATATACACCACATCAACAGCTTTACCCTGATCCACCTGTTTGGTCACCTTCTCAAAAAACTCAATAAGGTTTGTGAGACATGACCTACCCTTCACAAAACCGTGTTGAGTATCGCTAATCAACTTGTTCTTTTCAAGATGATTATAAACCCTATCTCTTATAACCTTTTCCAACATTTTACCCACAACCGAAGTAAGGCTCACAGGTCTATAATTACCAGGGTTGTCTCTACTCCCCTTCTTGAACAAGGGGACAACATTTGCTATCCTCCAGTCTTCCGGCACTATTCCTGTCGACAAAGACGACATAAATATCAAGGACAAAGGCTCTGCAATCTCCTCCCTGGCTTCCCAGAGAATCCTAGGATAAATCCCATCTGGCCCAGGGGACTTATCTATTTTGACATTTTCTAAAATTGCTAACACCTCCTCCTTTTGAACCTCAATTCCATCTAGCCTGGTCGACTGAACCTGAGTGTTCTCCTCGACAACATTGTCTTTCTCCAGTGTAAACACTGACGAAAAATATCCATTTAATGCTTCCCCTATCTCCTCTGATTCCACACACAACTTTCCACTACTATCCTTGATTGGCCCTAATCTTACTCGAGTCATTCTTTTGTTCCTGATATACCTATAGAAAGCCTTAGGGTTTTCCTTGATCCTATCCGCCAACGACTTTTCGTGTCCTCTCCTCGCTCTTCTTAACTCTCCCTTTAGGTCCTTCCTGGCTAACTTGTAACTCTCAAGTGCCCTAACTGAGCCTTCATGTCTCATCCTAACATAAGCCTTCTTCTTCCTCTTGACAAGTGCTTCAACTTCCTTAGTAAACCACGGCTCCCTTGCTCGACAACTTCCTCCCTGCCTGACAGGTACATACTTATCAAGGACACGCAGTAGCTGTTCCTTGAAAAAGCTCCACATTTCGATTGTACCCATCCCCTGCAGTTTCCTTCCCCATCCTATACCTCCTAAATCTTGCCGAATAGCATCATAATTGCCTTTCCCCCAGCTATAATTCTTGCCTTGCGGTATATACCTATCCCTGCCCATTGCTAAAGTAAACATAACCGAGTTGTGATCACTATCACCAAAGTGCTCACCTACATCTAAATCTAACACCTGGCCGGGTTCATTACCCAGTACCAAATCCAATGTGGCCTCGCCCCTTGTTGGTCTGTCTACATACGTGGCAGTGTTCTGCAAAATTGGATCGTTAGAAAATAGTTTAACTCAACACCACCTCCAAATGCTGGCCTTGCCAATTATGCCTACATCCCATGAACAAATATATTTTAAAAACACTTGAAAATGAACACAACCCCATGCACTAGCAAAATACAAAACAGCAATAAGGCAGCAAAATAGCTGGTAACGTGCAGTATGTAATGACTAAAGTTCACATATTATAAATCAACTTATATCATATAAATATTTTAAAGTACTTTACACTCCACTTGAAAATGAAAATTGCTTATTGTCACAAGTAGGCTTCAATGAAGTTACTGTGAAAAGCCCCTAGTCACCACATTCCGGCGCCTGTTCGGGGAGGCTGGTACGGGAATTGAACCGTGCTGCTGGTCTGCCTTGGTCTGCTTTAAAAGCCAGCTATTTAACCTTGTGCTAAACCAGCCCCATTCCCCACTCACTTTCCCCACTCACTCAGCAACCTCTGTTCTCAAATGCCCCCAGCCCACTCACGGCCATTCGGCAGCCTTTCTTCCCCCTTCCTCTGCCCTCAACTCACTCATTCCGCAGTCTCGCCATTTGAACACCACAAAGCTATCCTGGGATCCCACAGACCCCTTCATTTTTTCTACAGCCTTACAGCAACACCAAGTTACCCTGAGGCCCCTCCATTCCCAGGCTGAAAACTAGTGTCAATTCACTTTAATCAGCAAAAACCTCTGCTGCCCCCTCCTGAGTAGTTAGTCACACTATATCAAATTATGTCCCTTGACATATCAGTTTTATCTTATTTTGCAATAATGAATTTGATTTACTACAGAACTTAAACTAAAAACATACACACTTGTCTGAATTAGCAGCAGGGGCAAGTTTTAAAATGTATTTTAGAATACTAATTAATCCATGTTACAACCTTATTCTCAGTCTATTTCATAAATGAACTTTAATTAATAAATTATATTATTTACAAGAACTATGTTTGATTCGCAATATGTCTACTTTGCATTAAGAAAAATTCTGGTCTCTTGTGAGTTCTTTTTGCAATAGCCAAGTATACCAATGTAAGAGGAAACAACAACTTTATACTCCATGAGAAGAAGGTGCTGATTGGTTGGCAGGTAGACTCTGATTGGCAGAGGTGCTGGTCTCAGTGTTACGTGAATGAGGCACTAGCGATGAGTAGCTAAGTTAACACTTTCTTGACTCAAGACAAGTTGAAGTAAATGAGATTCGTAAGATGATAAGGAAAGCAAACCAGCCTACTTTCAGATAAATCAGGATCAAATGGTACAGGGCAGTGTTATGAATGGAAAAGCTGAGGAGAAATGCCAGCAGCATTTCTTTCTTTAAACAATGGGTGATGGGTAACTGTAATTGGTTGATAGAAAGGTTAGGCTCATTTGAAAAAACGAATCTGGGAATATGGTAGAGTTAAAAATAGGATCAAATGAGCCAAAAGATGATCTTCGTCTGAACCCATCTTATAACTTGCTGGTGCTTCAGCACATTACCATTTGCAAGCAGCTCATTGCATCCTTCTTTAATGGAGTGATAATTGCAAACAAAAACATAAGATAAAAATGAGTGGGTTGCAAAAGTAGTATGATGTGGGATATTTCTCTGAAAGGACTTTACATGGCACCTTTCACAACTTCAGGATTTCTCAAACCACTTTAAAGTCAATGATGTATATTTTAACATTGTCATTGCTGTAATGCAGGAAATTTGGCAGCCAATTTGCATTCAGGAAGGTTTCATGATAATGACCAAACATTTTTTATGTTTATTGATGATCTTCATTAAGAGACAATTATCGGCCAAGTCACTGCTTGCTCTTCAAAATAATAGCATAGGATTTCTTACATTCACACAAAAGGACAGACCGGGTTGGAGTCTTGATCCCCTAGAGTAGCACTCGCTCAGAATGGAAATAGAGTGTCAGGTGAGATTTATATGCACATTTCTGTTTTGTGCTCAGTGCCCTTATGTTAGGGTCAAATTCAGGTCCCAACCTAACCTTGTGTTGGAAATATAATCACTCAACACTACTTTCCTAAGAATGGCCAAATAATGACCAACGGCATGCTTGAACCCCCAATGCTAGAGGGTCAAAAGGAGCTGCAGCCTGGCGATGCAGGTAAAAATGAGAGAGGGCTCCTCAAGATAGAATCAGGCTCCACTACCATCACCCCTCCACAGGTAAGCCTGTGGTCACATAGGTATGGCAGCTGCACAGTTGGAGTGGAGTGGGGGTCTCAAGTTGATCATGTGCAAGTCCTCTGGTGTGCCACTGGGAAGCCATCGGCAGTCATTTTCTGGTCTCCAGAGACTATGGAGGTACCACAAGCTGATTAGAAAGCTCCACTCAGCTTCTAATCATTGGCCATAATAATTATCTTGAACAAGCTACCCATAGCTTGCAGATATATTTCTGACACAGCCAGCTCCAATGTCTCCTTAAGCAGGCTTCCAAAATCCAGCTCCAAGTCTCTGGAGTGGGATTAGGCCCTACGACTTTCTGACTCAGAGACAAGAGTGCTCCCAAATGAGCATAGCTGACTGCACGTAGCATCACAGAGCCCTAGCAAAATCAAGCCAACAGGAATAAGGTGAAAATTCTCCACTGGTTTGAGTCATAACTGGTACAAAAGAAGATGGTTACTGGGGGGGGGGGGGTCAATCATTTCATCTGCAGGTGATCCTCAGGGTAATGTTCTCATTCCAACTGTCGTCAACTGCATTATAAATGGTCCTCCATTCAACACAAGGCCTGAAGTGGGATGTTCGCTGATGATAGCTCAATTTTCAGCATCATTCACAACTCCTCAGATACTGAGCATCTCTCACTATCAACATCCTGGGTGTTACCATTGACCAAAAACTGAACTGGACCAACCATATCAATACTGTGGCTACAAGAACAGGTTGACAATTCTGTGGTGAGTAACTCACCTCCTGGGTTCCTAAAATCTGTCCATTATCTGCAAGACACAAGTCAGGAGTGTGATAGATACTCACCACTTGCTGGGATAATTGTGGCTCCTAAAACGCACAAGTCAACACCATCCAAGATAAAGCAGCCCATTTGATCAGCACAACATCCACCAACCTAAACATCCACACTCTCTACCACCAGCGCACAGGGTAAAGTGTGTACCGTCTACTACAGCAACTCACCAACATCATATCAATAGCCTGTCTATTATAATTGACCCCAACATATTTGGGCTAGTGCAGGATGGGAACAGATTACATAGAATTTACAGTGCAGAAGGAGGCCATTCGGCCCATCGAGTCTGCACCGGCTCTTGGAAAGAGCACCCTACCCCCTATCCAAGGTCAACACCTCCACCCTATCCCCATTACCCAGTAACCCCACCCAACACTAAGGGCAATTTTGGATACTAAGGGCAATTTATCATGGCCAATCCACCTAACCCGCACATCTTTGGACTGTGGGAAGAAACTGGAGCACCCGGAGGAAACCCACGCACACACGGGGAGGATGTGCAGACTCTGCACAGACAGTGACCCAAGCCGGAATCGAACCTGGGACCCTGGAGCTGTGAAGCGATTGTACTATCCACAAGGCTACCGTGCTGCCCCGTGTGCTGTCCCATGGATATCCAATCATGGCTCTCGTTTCTGATCCCTAATGCTGCTCTTGCTAACACTTGCTACCTGAATTCTGTCATAGAGATGTTAGGAGGAAAAGTATAATTGATGCTGTCCCCTTTCAGACTGGATCATGTAATAATATTGTTAATCCCCCCCACTAATCACCAGCAGCTGTCACCAACCAATACACACCAAAGAAATAACTGACTCTTCCTAAGGCTCCAGTTAATTTTTTTTCAGATCAATTGGGTTTGTTCATCCACTTTCCTATTTCTTCCGTGCATACCAGATTCCAAAATGGACCAAGGAGCAGGAACTTCCGAGTTAGTGATTCATCTTGCATGCAGATTGTTAAATGGTCATCTGAAGCAGAAATAATGACCTTGGGATCAGGCCACAATTCAGAGATCAGATCCAGTAGAAAGATTCAATGGGAGAAGGATGTAAGTGGGAGAGGAGAAATCAATAGCTTATATGTTGAACTTGTTGTTCATGCTGTTGGCACAGGACAGGACTCTCCTCACCGACTCAGAGTGGGCTGAGAAATGAGCATGGCAAGGGCTCATACAGAAATACAGAAAAAACAAAAAGTTCAGATTGCCCACTGTTAGGTAGTGAGACATTCTTCTTCTAGAACCTTCAAGAATTTTTCTGTAGAGACATTCCTTTTAGTGAAACAATTATCGATAGTTGATGATTAGTATCTACCCAACTTCAACAAGAGCAAGTGTTTCAGCAGCTAGTGTGCTCTTTATTAATTTTTAAAAATTTATTCGCGCTCAAGAAGTTCTTCCCCCTTCAGATTTTTCATGAGAAGACAAACTTCCAGCAAACCAAAACTTGCATCTGATCTTGTCTGTGTGCCTAACCAATTGAACTGACTGATGAGATTCTTTAGATGTTCTATTTCATCCGTGGTAGCAGCGCATCTTTCTGCCAGATCTGGTATGACAAATTGTGATGGGACGGACATTGCCCAAGAAATACTCTTGATGTAAAATTACACATAATTGACCCTGCTTAATCTCCAAAACCACATATTTGAAGGTCCCAAAGGCTTGACTACGATTTAAATTCCTTCATATAAGGAACATCATTCTCATCCTTTTATTCCCTTTTTTAATTCCTGTCTTGCTGGCTGCCTCAGAATTGCAGACCTTGTTTTTAAAACAACACTTGTGGGTTTGAACTGAAACTCTTCTGCTGCAAGCCAGACCCATTGATTCAGTATGCTCTGTTGTGATGTCATTTTGATGGACTTGGCTAGTAACCAAATTCCCTCTTCGTAAATTCCAGGACATCTTCTATTCGCGATTGGGATTGGTGGAGCAAAGAACAAAGAAAAGTACTGCAAAGGAGCAGGCCTTTCAGCCCTCCAAGCCTGCGCAACCATGCTGCCCGTCGAACAAAAAGTATTTTACACTTCTGGGGCCCGTATCCCTCTATTCCAATCCTATTCGTGTATTTGTCAAGATGCTCCTTTAAAGTCACTACCGTATTGTTTTGTTACCTGTGTGGTCGGTAACATGTGCTACTCAATCCTTGGTTAGTGATGAGGTATTCTGAATCTCGATTAAGAAGATTCGAACTCGTCCAGTAGTAACAAAAGGTTTATTGAGTAACTACAACAATACAGACCAAGCAGGCCAGCAGCACGGTTCGATTCCCGTAACAGCCTCCCCGAACAGGCGCCGGAATGTGGCGACTAGGGGCTTTTCACAGTAACTTCATTTGAAGCCTACTCGTGACAATAAGCGATTTTCATTTCATTTCATGTAACTACGGTAACTATACGTAACTCCACTAGCCATCTGAACTAGTCTGCTATCGCCCTGGTCACAGTGCACCCAAGAGAGAGAGAGACCCAATGTGGTTGCCTTTTATACCCCTGTTGGTCCTGCCCTCTAGTGATTATGTGGTGCTACTGATTACACATTAACCCCTCGTGTACATGCACATATAGAGATCACTACATCCACCTTTTTTTCGTGTTATATATTTTCTGTATGTTGTAAAAAAATTTGAACAAACATAATGGATGCAGTTTGCAAATGCATTCCATAAAATCAATGAGTTAGTCCGTCAAATGTTAATACATTTAGCCTCTTAGGTTTTTTCACTTGCGTGAAAGAGATAGACAAATGATGTTATGTACAAGTTGTGATGATCTTGATGATTATACAAAGCCAATTAATATTTACCAGTCCAATTCTAATTTTAAAAAAATTTTGTGAGTCCATACTTTTATGAATTTGTTTGGTCGAGTTGCTTACTTCTTCTGTTGTTGAAGTAGTGATGTTGATGTCGTTATTTCTTTGTGAACATCGTCAGTGTTCCTGTGTTTAAGTAACCAAGAAGTCATCAATGAGGTGTTTGAATGGTCAATTCACTTTGTTGTCTGATTTACGCTTTTTCTTGAATTTGTGGTATTGATTCTCTATGTCATCTTTGTTGTCTGACCTGGACTTTTGCCTGTGCTTGTGGTATTGATTCTGTATGTCATCTTTGTTGTCTGACCTGGACTTTTTTCTGTGTTTGTGGTATTGATTCTGTATGTCATCTTTGTTGTCTGACCTGGACTTTTTTCTGTGTTTGTGGTATTGATTCTGTATGTCACCTTTCTGGAAAGCTGGTTTGCTTGTTTGTTGTGGAGCAAATGTGAATTTGTGAGATGTGTTGCCATGCCATGGCATGTTTGTACTATTGCCATTGTTTTGCAGTATGCTGTGGCATTGTCCTTCATGTGCAGAGATGTACCATGTTGTACAGGTCGATGTTTCATAGTTGTCATTTCTGTCTTGGTCGTTTTCGTTGTTGTTCTTGTTGTGGTCGTTCTGGTTGTTGTTTTTGTCCTGCTTGTTGCTTCTGTGTTTGTTGTTTTCGCTGTTGTTCTTGTTGTCTTTTCTTGTTGTGCTTGTTATTTGTTTTTGTTATGCTTCTTTTAGTTTTTGTTGTTGTGCTTGTAGTTTTTGATGTGGCTGTCATTGTTCTTGTTTCTGCAGTGCATCTTGTTGTTTTTGATGCTCTTGTTGCGCTGCATGTTTTCATTGTTGTTCTCGTTTCTGCTGTGGTTTTCACGGTTTTTTTTGTTCTTGTTGCGCTCAATGAGTGTTCCGTGTGGATGATGTGAGTCATTGTCAGTTATTGGTGTCAGTGTCCATTGTGGTATCTGTTACATTGAGCGTTTCTTCTTGAGAATTGTGAGAATGATCTGATGTTGCATTGATGTGGGTGACATCAGTCATTTGTGGTGGATTTGATTCCTCTTCTTTGCTTCCTTGGTGCTCCTTTTCTAGAGTCATTTCTGGTTCACTTGAATCATCTGTGATCTCTTTGTGCTCCTCTTTTGGAGTTATTTCAGGTTTATTTGAATCACCGTTGGTTTCTTGGTGCTCCTGGAGTCAAAATCTTCAGGATTTCTATTGACGTGATCGTTCTGGACTCTTGGTGCTCCTCTTCTGGAGTCAAAATCTTCACAATTTCATTTTACGTGGTCTCTCTGGACTCATGAGTAGCCCTCCTCTGATTGTGGAGTGCTTCTGTGCAGACAATTGTTGAGTGCTTCTGTGCTCTCAGTCTCGCTGTGATCCTGCACATCCTGTATTGGAACTATGATTTCTTCATCACTTACCTCACATACAGTGGTAGACATTCAGTGTCTTCTTGTTGTTTTAAATGAGCTGTGAGTGTCTTCTTGTTGGTTAAATAAGCTGGGAGTGTCTTCTTGTTGGTTGAATGAGCTGGGTAGACTTTCATAGTCTTCTGATGGCTCAAATAAGCTGGGTAGACTGTCATAGTATTCTGGTGGCTCAAATAAGCTTGATAGACCTCCATGGTCTTGTTCATGCATGGCATTCGCTATGGAGTGTTAGCTTGCTTCCATTTTTGAGTCTGTCAACGAGCCGTCTGCAGAGTCTGTCATCGCGCTCTGTCTGCGGAGTCTGTCATCGCTCTGTCTGCCGAGTCTGTCATCGCTCTGTCTGCTGAGTCTGTCATCGCTCTGTCTGCCGAATCTGTCATCACTCTCTGCGGAGTCTGTCATCGCTCTCTCTGCAGAGTCTGTCATCGCTCTCTCTGCGGAGTCTGACATCGCCCTCTCTTTGGAGTCTGACATCGCCCTCTCTGCGGAGTCTGTCATCGCTCTCTCTGCGGAGTCTGTCATCGCTCTCTCTGCGGAGTCTGTCATCGCTCTCTCTGCGGAGTCTGTCATCGCTCTCTCTGCAGAGTCTGTCATCGCTCTCTCTGCAGAGTCTGTCATCGCTCTCTCTGCAGAGTCTGTCATCGCGCTCTGCAGAGTCTGTCATCGCTCTCTCTGCGGAGTCTGTCATCGCTCTCTCTGCGGAGTCTGTCATCGCTCTCTCTGCGGAGTCTGTCATCGCTCTCTCTGCGGAGTCTGTCATCGCTCTCTCTGCGGAGTCTGTCATCGCTCTCTCTGCGGAGTCTGTCATCGCTCTCTCTGCGGAGTCGTGCAGTGTTCTCGCTGTAGAGTCGATCTGTGTTGTTTCAAAGGAGCCGTTCTGTTCTCTGTGTGGCGCCGTCGTCTTCTTGGGTATTGCTGTCATCCAATGTATCGACGATCTGCCATGGCATCATGGTATTGGATTCATCTACCATGAGTAGAGTCGTGTTGAGCTTTTCAACCGTGTTGCTGATGCTGTGATCAGCATATCCGAATAACTCAGCCATGTCGGAGTAGTATTGAGTGTATTGTTCAGTGGACAAATCATCTCTTTTTGTTTTGGAGTTGCTATCAATGTCTTCATGAACAAATCATGTTCTTGGGTTTCGGATTTGTCATTGTGCCACTTTGGGTGGTGCAGACTGCTTCTGAAAGGGTGTTGTGAAAGTTATTTTCAACTGCTGGTGTAAGTTCGGGCATTGTTCTGTCTTTTGAGGTAAGAAAAGTGGGTTTTGCAGCTTTTAATTTCTTTTTGTTCATTTTCGTGCATTTCCCTTTTAAGTGGGTGTGGTCCGGGTCCTCTGACATCATGACGCTCGTGATGTCATGCGTCGGAATCGATTGCGCATGCGCAATCCGAGTTTTTTTTACTGTGCGCTCTTTTCACAACTGCGCATGCGCGGCTTCGAGTGTATTTTGCCGTTTTCCATCTTTTTGAGAAGTGTGCGTGTGTGTACTGGCCAGAACGCTCTTGCTCAAGATGGCTGCCAAACAAAAAGTGCTGCTGCATCGAGTGAGATCCTGCCTCTGCCTCGTGGCGAGTGTTCGTGCCATTTTTACCGATTTTGTGTTTGTAAAGACTCACAGTATTGATTTTGTTTTTGTTTGCAATACAAAAATGCCTTGCTTATAAACAAAAACAAAAGAATTTACAAAAATGGTGACTTGTTATAAACTTACAAACATCCCTCTCTGCATGATGATCCAGCGCCACCTGCAGGAAAAGGGGCTGTTTGAAAACCCGTTTGAAATCCTCAGCTGAAGGATTCTAATACCTGCGAGTCTGAGAGCCAATCTGGTGGAGGTTATTTAACTGGTTGTCCATCTTTTAAAACTTATCAAATTTTCACCTTGTACGTTTCTAACAAGTCACCATTTTTGTAAATTCTTTCCATAATTGGAGTAGAACCAGCAATCCCTTTTTGGTACATAATATTCAGTTCCGAAAATCTTTCTAATCTTACTTCTTTCTGGTAAAGATAAGGCCAAAGCAATTCTTTGCTTTTTCTTGGCTAGTGAGCTGAGTCTACACCTCCACCTCATTCTTCCATTGTTTGTATGGTTCCAATTCAGAAAGGACTGGTGGGTAATCGTAGTTAGTGATCCTGCAGTGTGGCTCAGCCATTTCACCTTAAAAGCCACTGGAAGATTTACTTCTGTCAGAAACATGGGTTTCTTTCAGTTTTCTTTATCTTCCCACCTGAAGAAAATCCATAAAATCTCTACAGTGTAGAAGGAGGCCATATGGCTCATAAATTCTGCATCGACTCCCTGAAAGAGTGCTCTACCCAGGCCCACTCCCCCGCCCTATTCCTGTAACCCTGCGCACATCGATCAAGGCCAATCCACCTAACCTGCACATCTTTGGCCACTAAGGGGTATTTAGCATGGCAAATCCCAGAGGAAACTCACACAGACAGGCGAGAATGTGAAAACTCCACAGTCACCCAAGGCCGGAATCGAACCCGGGGTCCTAGTGCTCTGAGACAGCAGTGACTGTGTCACTGGGCTACCAAAGTCAATCTTCAGCTACCATGTTAAACAGGTGATATCTGTTTCCCGAATTAGGCAGCAGAAGACATTCTGATTGTTCACAACTGTTTTGTGATACAAGGTTTAGCAGAAATACTGGTTTCCACTCTCCCCTTCTGGATCGTCTCCCTGTTCAGAAGCACACCCAACAGAGGAAAAACACAACTCTTTAGTGCAAGATTCAAAAAGCGTCACCTGCTGTTAATTCACTCTGAAGCAAGACCTAGTTCACTCTTAAAGGAACTTGCATTTCTAACATTGTCATTGAGTTGGTACAGAAGTTGACATCGTGAGATGGCTCATCATGTTAAGTAAATAATATACAGACTTGGAACGATCATTCAATGTAGAAACAACCCATTCAGCCCCTTGGGCTATTCTGCTATTCAGTTAAATCATGGTGATCTTCTGAAAATCAAGTATCCTGTCCACAGACAACCCGCTCCTACTGTATTCAATGCCTTGTGTATTTTCTATTTAATGAAACAGTTTGTAATTGCTGGTACAAACCAATTTGCCCTTCTTCTCAGCTGCAGAGGGCTGCAGGATGAAGAAATTAATTTGCTGTACAATATAATTTTCATTTGAAAGACATTGCCTACCTGGACAGTATTATTCCCCAAGGTGCTGGCCCTCTTCTGACGTCTTCCTGATCTAGTTGCTTCACTGATAAGCTGGGCTAGCTTTCGTTCGAGTTCAGCTTGGAAGGTTTTGTCCTGAATGTGGTTGTCATGCACACCTAAAAGTACTGAACAGAGACACCATAGTCACCACGACATATTTAAATTAAAACACTCTTATTCATAGGAGGAAATGAGATCTAACATATAAGTAGAATTGTGCCCTTAAATTTAAAGATTGTGAAATACAGATCAAGGTAGCGTCCAGAAAAAAGGTCCGACACAGCATATCCTCCCAATCGCATGTCTAGCTATCTTGAAAGATTATGTTCTACAACACTTTTGTTACCTGCCAATGAAAGATGGCTGCCGATACCCATCTGCACATGCACACTTATCTGTACATGGGCAGAAAATCAATGATGCCACAGTGCCAGCAAAACCTGTCTTTAAGAAAAAATCTGTGTCATAAGGGAAGGGAACGTTAAAAGAGAAACTTTGCTTTATCTTCCTGATTACATAAGCAAAGAATGAAAAAAAAACACTTGGATGATGCAGGCTGTGTCTCTTTCTGTTGTGACAATTCTGGTGCATGGAACTGAGTTGGAGGATCAAGAAGATTCTGCACAAAAGACTTGTTTCTGGCTCACATTTACCTGTGGGTCAAATTTGTTTTTGGAAACTTATTTTTGTTAAATTGGATGCATAATTTGTTTCTGGAAAGTCAGTTAACTTATTTTTGGTTTTGATTCTGATCTCCAGAACTCAATGATGCTACAGAGTAAAACCATACCACTGCACATGCACCGGATGGCAGCAAATACCAGGACCATACCATGATGTTAATTGGTCTTTGTCTGAAAAAAATCCTTCTTGAAACCAGTTGTGACCTTTCAAAAGTTTGAACCTGCACACCATTTCTCTACCGATAGCAAAGTGGATTGAAGTAATGAAGCAGGTTGTTTATTTGCTCTATGCCAGTTACAATATTGCAGAATTTCTAAGTGCAACTCTCAGTTTCCTCCTTTCAAGGCTAAAGAGCTCTCATTTTCTAATCTTCGCTGATAGCTCAATATCCTAAAGCTGGAGATTGGCCTCATGTGTCGATTACTGTACCATCTCATGAACGTGACTATGTGCCAGTTCTTTTGAATTTCCCCATGGACAAGTCACTGTGTTCACAGCTCCAAATTGTAGGTAAGTCCACGTCAGAAATAGGGGAAACATATGAACAACTCCTTTCCTTCTTTCTACTTTGTGAAGTGTGATAGGTGCCATGCAGTAAACTGTTCTATTGTTTGCAAGATGGTTTCCGGCACAGGCATCTGAATGCAGAAAGCTGGTGGTGATGAAATAGAACTGTACCCAATTATTTCACTGTGGGCAAGGTTCTGACAAAGGTGAACCAGTGATAGTACCTGTTCTTTCACCTCACAGATGCTGAAATTACTGTGTGTTTCCATTTTTTACCAATACATTTTTGTTTCTAAGCTTCTGGATTTTATGTGAAGTTGCATATTTTTTTAAAAATCCAACAAACATGCGTGAATACATCTTCCCATTGTTCAGAAGGTCTATTTAATGAACAACTGAGCTGTAGAGGAAAGGGGGTCCTAATTCCACTTCATGCTGAGTTAGCTGATCTCAGCTAGGACATTACAATGGTTCTTAGTGCTCAGAAATAAAAGACAAAATGGATCACAATTTCCATTCTTGATGAGTATACAACTACCCCAACAAATCTGTGCAGATTGCTTATTTATATTACATGACTACATTTTGTCATGTGAGAGTACCTTTAAGAAATGGGTGTTTATAAATGGGTATGTATATAAATAGCAGTAGTGAGAGTACCTTTAAGAAATGGGTATTTACTCTGACAGTGTTGTCAGAAGGTGGGTGGAGCTGGGCTGTCTGTCAGCTTTTTACTTTTGTTTTAGGTTGTTTGCTGCAGGGTGCGTTTTCTTTTCGTTTTCAGAGCATTATAGCTGCAGTCACAGCCAGAAGTTGTATGAATCTCTCTCTCTTTGTAATCTAAAGAATGTAAATCGATCCTTTGGTGATTTAAAACTAATAACTGCTCTCAGTAGTGACTTTAACCTGATGTGCTTCTGTTAAAAGTTATTTTTTAAGTCTTATAGATATTAAAAGGACAGCTTAAGAATTACTTAGTGTTGTATTCTTTGGGGGTTGTATTTGAATTAATGGTTGCTAAGATGTTCACTGTATGTTTTAAAAAGGTTAACTGGAGTTCAGAGAATAAACATTGTTTTGCTTTAAAAAATACTTTTCCATTTCTGTTGTACCACACCTGCAGAGTGGGCCGTGTGCTCCCCATACCACAATCTATTAAAAGTTGTGGGTCAGGTGAACTCCATGATACACTTTGGAGTTCTCTAAACTCTGGCCCATAACAATTTTAAAAGTACTTAATTGGTTGTACAGTAATTTAGGACATCCTGAGATCATGAAAGGTTTGATAGAAATGCAAATATTCCTTTCAAGTTGCAATGAACAGTCTTCCCATGCTCCCAGTCAAGGCTGGCACACGAGTAATGGCCACTTGCACAAAAGGTTTGGTCCGAAAGCACGAAAGTCAATCTAGGGATTAATTTCTTAGAAATCTTACAAATCTTTAAAGAAAGTCTATTTTTTAAAAAATATTTTGGATTAATTGCTGATGTTCACATAGAATGGGTCCAAGGAATGTACCTGTCTTTATCCAGGAAGCCTTCAGCAGGTGTGACCGATTAAGTTCAGGGTAATAGATGGCTGTAAAAAATTAAAGCATAGATGTTAACATGCAACTGAATATCCTGAATCAAGTACACCGTTAGTAAATTATTTTATAAATTAAATAAAAAATTATTTCTTTATACATCCCAACACAGGAATTAAGGTAAGTTTTATCATGCATTTCTTTGCCAATTTCACCCCCTCCCACCCTTCCCAAAGGTGAGAAAGTGAGTTGAAGTCGACGAGCATCAAGGTCTTGAGGGCACCGCAAATGTTCATGATATGTAAGCTCTGTCATGTACAGGTAACATGTTAACCAGGGGAGTATGACATCCCAAAGTGGAGAGCTCCTGTTCAGCACATGGCAACACATCTATATAACAAGGCAGGATCTCCAATCACTGTCAGAAATAGGAACTCAAGCCAGACAACAGAAAGGAAAGGGTGGTCATTTGCTGAAACGCAAAACCGAGCAGAAACCACCAAGAACGTCTCTCACAACTATTTAGGAGCATACATCTGAGCACTAACATACTTCCAAGTTCTTGCCCGCTCTTGGTTCTTTTGCTGGATACTGCCTGTGGGAACCCCCGCCCATTAGTATTAAATTCTCTGCCAACCCATGGCTTTTATAACCAAATTATCAGATTCAACACCATAAAACACATTTTCTGGTGTGCAATCTGAGAAACTGCCCAGGCAAAGAGAGAACATGGAGGGCTCGCTCCGTTATTTATTTTGCTTCTCTCTTCATAATTGCAGGGCTAGAGTTTGAAACAGGCCGAGGTTCAGTATTTTAGGAGAGTAACGCTGTGTTCGGTAATATTTTTGTACTGGGTGTACACCTATTAAATCAATGTGTTGCTCTTAATAGATTAACTGGCTACATACTTCTGCAACTAGACCTGCTCTAGTATGTTGACATTTACAATTGTAAACTTTTTAGTGTTGACTCTTATAGTGTTGACCCAGGGCAGAACGGTAGTACAGTGGTGAGCACAGTGGCTTCACAGCTCCAGAGTCCCAGGTTCGATTCCCAGCTTGGGTCACTCTTTGTGCGGAGTCTGCACGTTCTTCCCGTGTCAGCGTGGGTTCCTCCGGGTGCTCTGGTTTCCTCTCACAGTCCAAAGATGTGTAGGTTAGGTGGATTGGCCAATATAAATTGCCCTTAGTATCCAAAAAGGTGAGGTGGGGCTACTGGGTTACTGGGATAGGGTGGAGGCATGGGCTTAAGTAGGGTGCTCTTTCCAAGAGCTGTTGCAGACTCGATGGGCCGAATAGCCTTCCTCTACACTGTAAATTCTATGATTCTGGCTTCTTCTAAGAAGCATTTATATAAAGCCACCTGCAGTGACTACTATACGGAAACATTGTCTGCTTTGAGCTGGAGACCAGCCATCTCTCTCTGAATCTTACTGTGAGTGACAGCTTTGTTTGCTGGTGAAATTTCCTTGCTTGATTTCCTTTATCTGAAGCAACTTTTAAAAAAAAAAATCAGAGGGATGGAGCACTTGAGGCACGATTCTAAAGGAAGAAGCCCCTCAAACTCTTAACAGTTCAACTGGCAGCAGCTACATTTGGCATTAGCATTCTGAGTTAGGGAGAGAATTTTATTTTTGAAATTTATTAATGGGTTGGGGGGGGATGAAGAGGGGGGGGGGGGTGGAGGTCGCTGGTTAGGTCAGCAGTTATTGCCCATCTCTAATTGCCCTTCAGAAGATGGTGGTGAGTTGCCTTCTTGAACCACTGCAGGTGTAGGTACACCCACTGTGCAGTTAGGGAGGGAGTTCCAGGATATTGCCCCAGCAACAGTGAAGGAAATATAAACCACAGTAATAGTCTACTTCCAAGTCATCACTTTTAATAGGTCCGTTGCAACAGAGGCAAACATGCCATCACTCTCTGGAGGATCAACTAAAACTCTTGCATAAGTTTACAAAACAAATCGTAACCCCAGTTAGGGTTAGATGAAGAGCGTTGGATCCTGTAGTATTTTTGCACTGGAAGTGGTTGAAATGAAAAGTTCCACAATCAAATAAGTTAACTGGCTACATACTGCTGTATATCCCCTGACATTTTCTGCACTGACCTTGCTGTAACTGTTCAACAATTAATACATTCAAATGAATTTGTTAATAGCCTGTGTCACTGGAGCATGTATTCTTCAATGCCTGCGGGCTGGCACAACACAACAGAGCTCGAGTCAAATCCAGTAAAGAAATAAACTATTTTGTTGGACCCTAGGTAATGACATTACCAGATAATGTGTCTACTGAGACACATATTAAAGTGTCAAAATGGAGGGTTAATTTACAGAGGGAGCATAAGAGAAATATATTACAATGAAAAACATGTCTATAGCTCACTTGAAACTCTGATCCTTCATCCTGTTCTCCCATACCAGTGCTACCTACACTGAGTCTGGATGAGACTTTTATTGAGAATCCCATTTTAATCAATCAAATCATCCCCCGTAATTGAGACTGCTCTCCTAGATCAGTACTATGCTCCCAAATCTTGACCTTCTAGTAAAAATGCATAACATTTGCAGCACAGGTTAATTTTTCCCCCGAGGAAACCGTAGAAAATCTTATTTCTCTGAAGTTTCTTGCTCCGCATAGAGGACCAGACCTTGTTCCTAAAGCAGCAAACACTGTTTGATTCCAATAAGAGTCCCATATGAAAAGTGCAACACTTTCAAGTACTGACATTCTACATTTTGATGAAAATAAAGGGTTTTCTTTTACAGTCCTGCACAATGTTCTCCTTAAACATGATCATACGTCAGGGGTCCCCAAATCAATCCAACACCCAGAAAGTGTTTCAAAATATCAATGTGGTACCTTCTGCTGTTCATCTGGAAAAGAGGGGTCTAAAGTTTCACTCCTATCAGATTAGCTAAATAAACCAGATGCCTGATCCAGTTTAATCATTTTAAGTTATTTGAAAAGCTGGTGTGATTTAATGTCACACCTGATACAAATAATAGAGAACTTACGTTCGGCTGTCTTAAGCACAGGAAATCCCAGATAAAAACTAAATTCCACCAGGTTCAGTATCCTCAGCAAGTCGCTCACATCTGAGCCATTCAGGAAGCCTCTCGAACTGTTGATAGCGAAGGTTATATTTACAGGACCTTGTCGTGATCCTCCAAAATTTTCCGTTGCGTGGGTAACATTTATAACCTGAGTGATGAGACCAAATAAAATTAACAGGAAATCAGAGGGACACCAGAGTGTTACAGAGGCGCTGGAAAATTAAATATTGAACACCTTAAATGAATAACTGTTTTGTAGCTTCTTTTTCCATCCCATTTCTTACTGCGTAACTCCAAAGACAGTGGTAGACAGTGATGTTTTATGATTCAAATTATATTGAGCACAAATTAATCAAATTAGGCTAATTAACATCGATATTCGCATCCTATTTCGACTTCACTATCGTTGTCCCTCAGCTACCCGTTTTGTCTTGATTTTCACTTCTTCTCTTCTGAAAGTACTCATTGATTTTGGGTTTCATTCCACAGGTCCCCCTTTTACATAGAATTTACAGTGCAGAAAGAGGCCATTCAGCCCATCGACTCTTGGAAAGAGCATCCTACCCAAGGTCAACACCTCCACCCTATCCCCATAACCCAGTAACCCCACCCAACACTAAGGGCAATTTTGGACACTAAGGGCAATTTAGCATGGCCAATCCACCTAACCTGCACATCTTTGGACTGTGGGAGGAAACCGGAGTACCCGGAAGAAACCCACGCACACACGGGGAGGATGTGCAGACTCCACACAGACAGTGACCCAAGCCGGAATCGAACCTGGGACCCTGGAGCTGTGAAGTGATTGTGCTATCCACAATGCTACCGTGCTTTTGCTCAACCAAAGCTACCCATTGTTCGCCAAGTATGAGCAGGGACACCAAATGTCAACTGAGAATTTGACTACAAAATATATTGTACTAGATATTCAAACACAGGCCGAGAGTGACACACAACTACATTTATGCTGCTCTGTAGTTCCAAGTGCTTCACTACAGTCCACACCACTAATATGGGCATGTTGACGGTAATTCTATTTGCCCACTACATGCAGTGAGGTTGCAACTAAACAAGGTAGGCAACCAATGCATTTAAAAAAAAACTGAAATGTTTCTTACAAATTGCCTCTCCTAATTGTTAACAGTTAGATCCAGGATCTTATCATTAAGATAATCACAGTTCAATGAGGAATGAACAGGGGATTGAAATTGATCGAATACTTTATTGCCTGAAATCTGCAGAACCTTTTAAATTGATACATGCAAGACAACTGCTATTGAACTGTTCAGGGCAGCAGTTGTGCTTAATACATTCTAACCAAGCCCTATGTAATTGGCTCCTCGAGTAATGACAAATAGGGGACTGTTGGATATAAATTACACTATGTTGCTAAGTGTGGAGGTACGTGGTGATGACTGATTATTTTCAAAGAAGTTATGGTAAATCCAGCAGGGAGATCTTGTGGCGCAGAGGTAGCGTCCTTACCACTGGGCCAAAAGCTGCTGGTTCAAGTGCACATACATTGTGAAGGTGTTCATAATGTAAACAACCGGATAGCTGGTCAAATGTAAATCCTTCCAATAAGCCTGGCAGCAGGTGGTAAGAGTGGGAGAGTTTCCTGGCAAATCACTGTATCACCTTGCCAGACATAATCATGGACCAATCCATGGTCACCGATGTCCTCTAGGGGTGGTAAATCCAGCACTATTCTGTAGCAGCAAGGCACAAACATAACTAAGGAAACAATTAATCCATTCCCAATCATGTTCATGAATGAGAAGTGCCAGGTGAAAACACAAACTCAAGAGTTCTTTACCGTTCACCTGAACACCAAGATGGGGACTCCTTTTAACATTTCATTCAAAGAAAAGCATTTCTAGTAATGTGCTCGACATCATATCTTTTACCAGGATATCACACTGGTTAACCATATGGATCATAATAAGTCTCTAATGGCATCAAACAAAGGGTACTGTACCATATAAGGACTTCCATCCAAATTTAACAGAACAAGGAGATCAAAGCTGAACATCAGTATTATCCAACTAGAATTACCCAACAGCATGCAGGCATATTTACAATTAGTACCCCTGCAGTGCACGCATATACATTCAGGTATCAGAAGGGTTCCTAATCACACACAAAAGCACTGTTCCTAAGTGCCAACACCTGGTAGAATGAAGCTGACTGTAACATCAGATGGTGTGGCTCGAAATGTGCTAGTAATCAAGGCACACAGTTAGACCACCCAACAGTTGCCTTCAGCAAGAATCTACACCAAGTGTTCATGGTCAGATGCAATTGGTTACTCGCTCACTGAAGAACCTTTTAACGCTATATATCATTGCTTAGCATGCAAAATCATACTGTAAGGATGGCATGCTTATATCTGAAATTGCTGCCATAATGAAAGGTTCTTCCTTACAAATCTCAACTCCAGAAGACATGTCCAGTTGGTTGACATATAAGATGCGCATGGACTCCTAATGTTTGAATAATTAAATTAAGCATCTTAATATTCTATTCCACAACCCCTACTCCAAAAATTGTTCTGATGCTGCCGTGTAAATCTCTTACATCTAATCTTTTACCCATGTTCCTTGTTAGAAACTTCTGATTGACCAGAAACAGTCTGATTCTATCTGCACTGTCTCATCCCTTTGTAATTTTAAATAACTCACTGCATAATACCCTCCCTTGTAGTAGGAAGAGCCCCAACTTTTCACTAACTTACTGAGCTAATGTTGCTTCAGGTATTATTACTTCAGCTTCCTTATACTGCTGGTCAGTCATTTTCCTAATATGGCAACTAGGGGCTTGTCACAGTAACTTCATTACAGTGTTAATGTAAGTCTACTTGTGACGATAAAGATTATTATTTAATAAAGATTATTAATTCCCCATTAACCGGAAAATTGAGGTCAGATCTGTTTTTGATTGGAGATGTCAAATTTGAATTGCCATCGGCGACTTGTCTTCGCACCAGTCAGCCTCTGCAACACCATTTACATGCTCCCGCACCTCGGGAGACCAGAATACCTGCATGATCATCCTTGAGATTTCTCAATGGATGAGAACGAGGAACTCGCCTTGCATCCCAGTTAACTGGCATATTTGATTAACTGGGAATCTCCTATTCCCAGGGCATGCCAGATAACAGATTTTCCAGTATTTTTAATGTCCTTGGCCTTTCTTGAAAATCTTTAATCCCTCAATTCAGAGGGATCACAGAAGTGGACGTTTGCCATTTGTACTTACTAATACTTGAACAATGGCTGTCACAGCACAAAAAAAGCTGGAATATGTTCTGAAAGGATAAATTTAAACAAAGATTTCAAGGTCCAAGATTGACCCATGTTACACTGAGTTCTGCGCTATGGTGAACTGTGTTATACCAGGGATCTAGTGTACTTCTGTCTGCAGGACAAGATGGTTCACAATAAAGAGGGAACAGGTGCTAACAGGAAGAAAGCTGCAAGACGATTAAGGAGGTGTAGAAAAGTTAAGACAAAAACCTCTCATGATCAAGCTAAGTATCAGCAGGCATTTTCCCACCCTCTGCCACTACTAACTCACAGCTTTAAATTGGGCGGCGCAATTCTCCGTCGGCAGGATCCTCTGCTCTGCCGGCAGTGTACCTATGCCCGCGGGTTTCCCAATAGGGCGAGCTGTCCACAATGGGAAACTGTGGGAACGGAGAATGCCGCTGCCGGCAGGAGGCGCACTGTGCTAGAAAATGGGGCTGATGGACCGGAGAATTCCGCCCAGGATGTTTCCCTCTCTGTGCTTCCAACACTGACTCCATGCACTGTAAATCAATATGACTTCCTCCAAAAATATTACGTCTGGAGCACATCAGGGGCGCGATTCTCCGCACCCCACGCCGGGGGGGGGAGAATCGCGGGAGGGCCGGGAGAATCACGACACGCCGCCCTGGCACCCCCAGAGATTCTCCCCCCCCCCCCCCCCCCCCAAAATGGCCTGTCGTGTTTTGCGACAGGCCGCTTGGAGAATCGCCGCTCACTGTTTCTCACGGTGACCGACGATTCTCTGGCCCGAACGGCCTGCCGAACCCAACCGGTTCACGCCAGCGCCAACCACACCTGGTCGTTGTCGGCGTGAACAGTGCGTGACCGATAAGTGTGGGGCCTGTGGGGGACGGAGGGAGGATCGAGCACCACAGGCGTGCTCGAGATGTCTGGCCCGCGATCGGTGCCCACCGATCGTCGGGCTGGCGTCTCTAAAAGACGCACTCTTTTCCCTCCGCCGCCCACAAGATCAAGCCGCCATGTCTTGCGGAGCAGCGGAGGGGAAGACGGCAACCGTGCGTGCGCGGGTTGGCGCCGGCCAACCTGCGCATGCACGGCTGACATCACTTCAGCGCCGCCGGCCGCGTCATTCCCGGCGCGCCGCTTTGACGCAAGTGTCAAGGCCAGGCGCTCGGGACTCACGCACCGCCACTCCTAGCCCGGGGGAGGGGGGGGTTTGGCTCCCTTTGGGAGAATTGCGCCCCAGTTGTCTGACATTGAGCAAAACCTATCATTTAGCCGTAGTGCATTTTGGTTTGATTTTTCTTAGGACTGTAAGAATCCTGCCAAAAACCTTTGTCCATTCCATGTTTCCTTTAATTCCTGTCCTGCTAACTCTCTTTAATCTACAGTCTTTGTAGAATCATAGAATCCAGACAGTGCAGAAGGAGGCCATTTGGCCCTTTGAGTCTGCACCGACCCTTCAAATGAGCACCCCTGCCCACTCTTCCCTATCCCCGTAACCCACGACCTAAACTTCACATCCTTAGACACTAAGGGGCAATTTATCATGTCCAATCCATCTAACAAACACGTCTTTGGACTGTGGGAGGAAACCGGAGCACCCGGAGGAAATCCACGCAGACACTGTGAAAACGTGCAGACTCCGCACAGACTGTGACAAAGGCTGAAATTGAATCGGGTCCCTGGAGCTGTGAGGCTGCACTGCTAACCACTGTGCCAACGTGCCGCCCATGCTAGCTGATGCAACATTGGGATTTTTGCTTAAGTTATAGACTTTGGCAAACCGAAACACCCAGGGATGAACTAGCCCAGGACTTCGCCTTTACGCTTTGTGGCAGTGCCCGTGATGTCAGTTTGATAGACTTGGTAAGCAGCCAAACTGTGAGTCTGGAATTATGAGACATGGCTGTTCATGCTCGTGATTTGTGGAGTAATATAGAACATTCCAGAAAAAAGGTCGGTCATGTGAAGAGCTCCATTTTTGTTCTGAGTTCTGGGAGATGGCACAGACAGGAAACAGCTGGAATGCACCCTCCTTCTGGTTTCTCTGCCAGGTGATTAAAATGGCTCCAAGCCAGACTTGGGAAGGCATTCCTATTTAAAAGGCTGTAGGCAGCAGCCAGACCTGTGAAGGGAACTACTGGTTTGAAAGGCTTCAAGCAAGTTCACCCACCAGATCTATGATATTTTAATCCTCTGTCTGAACCGCTGAGAAAAATCTAGCCTGAGAACGCTCTTCATGATACAGCTGATGTCTCTGCAGAGAGATCAGGCGAACGGAAAAGTCTGTAATTTCTCAGATATATAGCTCCAGTAATATCTCAGGGAGACAGAGGCTCCATCTGGTGGTCGAAGAATAGAATTTCACCGACCTGAATCTACAGTGTAAATCAATTCCCCACAGGGTCGCATTCAGAGAAGACTGCCACCGACACAGACCACAACCCCAGCAGCGAAGATCCTCAAATCTCTCATACCTCTTAATCCCTGTTATATTTTAACCTTTCCTACCTTGCCTTAGTGTGTCTGTCTTGTGTGTATCTGGCTGGAGGGTGGGACGGGGTTTTGGGAATAGGTAGACCACAGTTCTGTTATTTTCATTATATGTTCATCTTTTACGCTTGTTATAAATAAACAGTTTGTTAATGTTTTACTTAAAAATCTTGTGCTTGTAAGTCATTGGAGCAGTCAAGGGTTAAAAATCTCAGGAAAACACAAAAATTATTGGTTAATTCACAGATGTTGGGACTCCGGGGTCTGTCGGCAGGAACTGACCGTGAACTCACCCAGGGTGTCATAACAGGCCCACCGCTCCCATTAGTGTGACCGAGAACAACAGCTGACTAGTGAACCCAAGTGAGTAAGCATCATACATAGCAGGTTCTAACTGCCAGCTAAGCTGACCCACAATCATAGGAGATAAAGAACTTGAGGTTGAAAAGACAGTTTGCTCCAAGTGCTTAGATTTGAAGAGAAAGTGGTGAATCCAAAAGGAAGAAGAGACAATTATTCAGGTGTCACAATGGTGCTATTAATAACCACCCATAGAATTTACAGTGCAGAAGGAGGCCATTCAGCCCATCGAGTCTGCACAGGCTCTTGGAAAGAGCACCCTACCCAAGGTCAACACCTCCACCTTATCCCCATAACCCAGTAACCCCACCCAACACTAAGGGCAATTTTGGACACTAAGGGCAATTTATCATGGCCAATCCACCTACCCTGCACATCTTTGGACTGTGGGAGGAAACCGGAGCACCCAGAGGAAACCCACGCACACACGGGGAGGATGTGCAGACTCCACACAGACAGTGACCCAGGCCGGAATCGAACCTGGGACCCTGGAGCTGTGAAGCAATTGTGCTATCCACAAGGCTACCGTGCTTTATGAATTCCAACAGTTTACAAAGCTGGCAGTCATCATATTTTTGTTCATAGTCAGTGAGAAAGGAGATTCAATTAAAAAGTGCTGACCAATGCATCAGCCACCGCTTTGAAACATAGTGGGCAGAAAATGAGTGGATAGTGCAGACATGCCTTATCGGACACAAAGGCATAAAGCTCAAGGTTAACCTGATTTTGTTAACAACTAAACACCATCCTAAATGTGGAGGTTTGCTTTAGGTTTCTTGAGACAGATAACGAGGCTTTGTATTTGCTTCCTAGGTTAAGCCAAGTTTGTAGGAGCAGCTCTCCTCGGTCATCTCGAAGTGACTCCGCAAAGTTAGCAGTTGTATTTGACAATATAACAATGGGCACAAGAGAATTGATGGCATTGCATCTCCCCACAGTACCTCAGTGGTTCTTCTACCTTCTCCCGTTTGAACGTCTGCAATGGAGAAACATTTTTTTAAAATACCATATCTGGTAGTGGGATCTCACGAAACATGGTGGTTCAGATTTTTTTTCTTTCTTTTTGATTCCTTTTCTACAGTGCAGAAGGAGACCATTCAGCCCACTGAGTTTGCACTCTACCTAGGCCCAATCCCCTGCCCCATCCTTGTGCAGTGATCATGATCAACTTACCTAACCTGCACAGCTTTGGACTGTGGGAGGAAACTGGAGCACTCGGAGGAAACCCACGCAGTCACAGGGAGAATGTGCAAACTCCACACAGACAGTGACCGAATGCCAGGGTGAAACCCAGATTCCTGGTACTGTGAGGCAGTAATGCTAACTAGTGCTGCCCGAAATAATTTGTTGCAGACTGTCTCTGATTCACTGATACTTTCAATTCCAGATTTATTGGTTTAATTTAAATTCCACCAGCTGCATCAGTGGAATTTGAACCCACGCGCAGATTGTTAATCTTCGTACTTCCAATTCTAGAATAATCTAGAGAACCATTTAGGTGCTTCCATGTTTTCTTCATTTAACTTCTCATCGTTAGAAATCCATATACAAGAATTATATATTTTTTCAAAATGGAAGGACATTGCATGAACACTCTCCTGAGTTTTTTTTTAAGTTACAAGATCACTTCTGTCTGTGAGCAAACTTTTTTCCCCCAAATAAATGCAACTCGACTCCAGCTAAATGACCTGCAGAGATGAATTATTTTGTTCTCTTCAGTTAAAATGTAAAAACTGCTTTTGCCAGGCTCTGGGCTCCTGCTGATTGGCTGAAGAACACCTGCTTAACACTATTTTTAAAAAACTTTGTGTCTTGGGAACAAACTGTGAAGGAACTCCCTCTCTCTTTTTCCTGAAGTCCTAAGCGTGTTCTCACCTTCAGCCAAAATACTTGTTGGTAATTTAAAGCCTGCAAGCTGCAACAAGAGTTGGTGAACAAAGATAGTATTTTACTGAAGACCCTTTGGAAAGGACTTCTAGACAACTATCAGTGTTTCGTCTTTGCATGCAGGGACACCAAATTAACAGCATCAAGACCTTTTCAAACAGTACCCTTTTTCATAATGTGCTCCCTTACGCCAACCTCTGCAGAGACCTTATTCGTTTTGTCCTGTGCTTTGGGGTGTGCATTGGGGGGGGTGGGGATTTTTAGAAGGGGCAAATCATTACACTTCCCGATTACAAATTGTATGTTAACCAGTTCTGCAACTGGTTTAACAAAAACGTTTTGTTTCGTAATAAATAAATAATTCTTATTTTATTGAAAGAGCCTGGTTAAAGTCCCTGTTACTCTGGATCTCGCAATAGTAAAGGTGAACAACACGCAGAGTAGTGGGGCTAGAGAAACTGCACTTTCCTCCCATCCCACTCATAACAATATACAATTTTCCTGAACTGCTTCAATTATGAAAACAAAAGGTACTTCCATAATCTAACTGTATGGAGATGACTCCAAAAGCCAGACAGGTCAACAAGCACATCTGACTGGTGACCTTGCAGTAGCCTGACCAGACTTACTAGCTACCGCATGGTGTTTGCACTTGCTAGCTCGTGGACTCTGACTGTCTCAGTAGCTGGGTCCCTAGAGAGCGGGAAACCTCGTGCCCTCTGGCTTTGTAGTGGTAGTGTCCTGTCTGGTGATTGGCTGTACTATGTTGTATGCTTACTGGTCATCCTATGTGTCAATTACTGCCTGTCTGCATCTCATTATATACATGAGTGGATATTATGACATCTCCCCTTCTTTTTGTAGAAAATAAATACTGAGGTATGCCTGACTATATACAAACGGTGCTTGAACAAACGTATATACATAGGAAGGTGTCGATAGTGCAGATACATGGCAAACGAAGCAATATTTACAAAGGTTAAATCGATGAATTCAGTCACAAAATTTACAAAAGTTCAGTCTACAGATTCAGTCTTTGGTGGTGGGCGATGAATTCTTGTCGATCGCCGCAGAGGTGGATCAGGAGCCGCCTGCATGTAGATAGGTGGGATCGCTGCCATCGCGGTGGTCGCGTGGGCCGGCAGGATCGCTGGCAGATCGGTGACTTGTGGCAGGGTACGTCCGCAGGAAGTATGAAGGCCGGCGGAGCACTGCGGTCAGGTTGTGGCCGTGGAACTCTTCGCAATGCCAGTCTGTTGCGCCGTAGCAGGGAGCCATCAGCCATGCGGACAAGGAAAGACCTTGGGGCAACTTATTTGACAACAGCTGTGGCTGACCAGCCGCCCTCAGGCAACTGGACGCGAACATGATAGGCTGGAGCCAGCTCGGGTAGATCCATGGCATGAAACTTCTGACAGGTGGGGCAGTTGAGGACCGTGTTGGCAAAGTCCTGGTTAATGCCCGGCCAATAAACCGCCTCCCGAGCTCTGCGTCAGCATTTCTTGACTCCAAGGTGACCCTCATGGAGTTGACCCAGCACCATAGAACATAGAACAGTACAGCACAGAACAGGCCCTTCGGCCCTCAATGTTGTGCCGAGCCATGATCACCCTACTCAAACCCACGTATCCACCCTATACCCATAACCCAACAACCCCCCCCCTTAACCTTACTTTTTTTAGGACACTACGGGCAATTTAGCATGGCCAATCCACCTAACCCGCACATCTTTGGACTGTGGGAGGAAACCGGAGCACCCGGAGGAACCCACGCACACACGGGGAGGACGTGCAGACTCCACACAGACAGTGACCCAGCCGGGAATCGAACCTGGGACCCTGGAGCTGTGAAGCATTTATGCTAACCACCATGCTACCATAGCCTGCATGCTCTGAGGAATAACAATTCTGTCGAGTTTCAGAAGGATTCTCTCCACAACCATCAGCTCGTCTTTTACGTGAAAGAATTGGGGACATTGTCACTTCTGCCAGCCATGGGTAAGGGGCTGCATCACACGCTGCAGTAGAGGATTCTTGGCCATTTCCTCATGAATTTGGACCACACGTTCGTCAGAGGCTGGGAGGTTGGTGGCACACAATTGCACTTGCGCTTCTATGTGGCAGATTAAGTCACCTTGTTCACATGGTGTGGTGATGGACCGGGATAGGGCATCTGCAAAGATCAGCTCTTTGCCTGGCGTGTAGACAAGTTCAAAGTCATAGCGGCAGAGTCGAAGAAGAATTCGCTGTAACTGAGGTGTCATGTCATTTAAATCCTTCTGGATTATGTGGACTAGAGGCCTGTGGTCCGTTTCCACCATGAATTTCGTCAGGCCGTAAACGTAGTCATTAAACTTGACTATTCCTGTCAGGAGACCCAGACACTCCTTTTCGATCTGAGCATGCCGTTGCTCAGGGGGCGTCATGACCCTGGAGGCATATGCCACTGGAGCCCAGGACGAGGAGTCATCTCGCTGGAGGAGCACCGCCCCAATGCTGTCCTGGCTTGCATCAGTTGATATCTTGGTTTCCTTGGTTGGGTCGAAGAACACTAGAACTGGGGCTGTGGTGAGCTTTGCCTTCAGCTCACACCATTCCGCTTCATGTGTGGGCAGCCACTGGAATTCCGTTGACTTCTTGACGAGATAGCGGAGGGCCGTGGTGTGGGATGCCATATTGGGAATGAATTTCCCGAGAAAGTTGACCATCCCGAGGAAGCGGAGGACCGCCTTCTTGTCCTCCGGGGTCTTCATGGCGTTGATCGCCGAGACCTTGTCGGCGTCTGGTTGCACACCCTGCTGCGAGATGTGGTCAGCTAGAAACTTAATATCCGATTGACCAAATGAGCATTTGGCCCTGTTGAGCTGGAGACCATGTTCATGAATTCGCTGGAAGACCTGCTTGAGGCGAGCGATGTGTTCCTGGCGCATTGTGGACCAGATAATCACGTCGTCCACGTATACTCGCACCCCCTCGATGCCCTCCATCTTCTGCTCCATGATGCGGTGAAACACTTCGGAGGCAGATATGATGCTGAAAGGCATGCGGTTGTAGCAGTAGCGACTGAACAGGGTGTTGAACGTGCACAGCTTGCGACTGGACGCGTCCAGCTGTATTTGCCAACAGCCCGGGAGGCGTCCAGCTTAGTGAAGAATTTGGCATGAGCTATCTCACTGGTCAACTCTACGTTTCGGGATCGGGTAATGCTCCCGCATGATGTTGCGGTTTAGATCCTTTGGATCAATGCAAATGCAGAGCTCCCCTGATGGCTTCTTAACGCAGACCATGGAGCTGACCCAGTCTCCATCATGGATGGGAATTTATGAGTTTAGGGCCTAAGCAACTGAAGGCACAGCCACTAATGATGGGGTGATTAAAATCAGGAATGTTCAACAAGCCAGAATTAGAGGAGCACAGATATATTGGAGAACTGAGAGGCTGGTGGAGATTAGAGGTTGGAATGAGCAAGGCATTAAAGGGATTTGAAAACAAGAATGAGAATTCTAAAATCAAGTTTGTTTGCTTAAATAGGAGCCAATGTAGGTTAGTGAGCTTGGGACATTGGTTGAAGAGGAAGTGGTGCAAGTAAGGACAAGGATAGAAGGTCCCAGTGCACGTAGGAAAGTCAAGTTTAAAGGTAAAAAGGTAATGTCCTTAGGGCTGCAGCAGCACATAAGCAGCGATAGGGACGGTGCCAGGCAAATGTTATGGAGGTGGAAATTGGTAGTCGTAGTGATGGCGTAGATATGGGGCTGGAAGCTCAGCTTGGGCTCAAATACAACACCAAGGTTGCAAGCTGTTTGGTTTAGGCTAAGATAGGTGACTAGTCAGAGGGGTTAAGTTGACAGCAAAGAACACAATTTGTAGTGAGGGCCAAAGCCAATGACACCAGCATTCTCAATTAATTAAGGAATTTTCTGCTCATCCAAAAATACATGGAGGATAAGTAGTCTGATATTTTAAAGACAATGGAGCAGGAAAGGCAGAGAAGCAAAGACGCAGCTGATAGATGGGTTCAATCTTAGTGACAAAGACGTCAATGAGCCCTTTGCATTTGTTGAAGGCACGGTTGAAGGAGGTAAACAATCACTCATAAATTCTCAAGTGATGAAATACAAAGTGAAATTACAAGCCGAGAGAGCGGGGGGGCGGGGTTTAAGATTGCAGTTTGTAGAAAAAAGTTGGGGTTGTCTTTGCAATCTGTTGATGCCGGAATAGTGAGCAGTTTTAGCCGATGAGAGCAGAATGGATTACCCTTTACCTGCTCCAGCCAGGATCTGGTGGTAAATGGCAAAAACTGCTGTCCTCAATATCCACTCAAGTCAGTGTCAGTTGGGCTTGAGAGTGGAGAGAAGTGCCTAACTGGGGAGCCATCAGGGTGAGGGAGGAATAGTGATTTTAGTAGAACTATGGCACCAAAGATGGAAGTGAGGGTGCACTTGAGCAAATCAATAGTTGTACAAATGTCACAGTGAATGTGGGGCTAAATACAGTTGGGTCTTTAAAAGTGCAGTTGTAAGTGAAGAGCAGAATAGCTTTTTCCAGGAATAAATGGTTGGGAGGAGGAAGAAACGTGTGTATGAGAATGAATACAAATAAGTGATAAGAGATGGCCTTAACTGCGATTGATAGGACTGCAGTAGCAATGGCATGCAATATGGGAAGGCCAAGGCGATAGCCATGAATAGGGTTTGAGGAGTTTGCATGGAAGGTGAGATGTAAGAAAGATAGAAGGCAGTAAACCCAGGAGAGGACTTGATAAATTGAGATGGAGGTTGAAATTGGGAAGGATGAAATGTTACGGTGCAGGGGCTGAGATAGGACAGCAATAACCGCGTTGGGGTGAGAAATATGTTATGGCACTGAGTGGGGTAAAAAAAACAAGGATTTTCAATGGGAGGGGATGAACATGTTGGGATACTAAAAGGAAGATAAAGTGCCAAAGGAGGGAAGGGACAGACCAAGGTACGATTTGGTGATTAGAACTACACCATGACCACCATAGTTTTGGCAGGGCAAATCCAAGATGCAGGCCAAACTCACCACAGAAAGCTAAAGTTTGTCCACTTCAATCTAAGGGATCTTCTAATGGATATTAAATCTTCATTATTGCCACACAACCTTGCACTGAAAATTTATTATTACAAGTATTCACAAATAATTATTCCTTTACCTTTTAATTGTTACTGGAGATTTAAAAATGTTAATTTTCATTTTATAAACGGTCTCTTTTCTTCTCTCCTCAATTCAATCTTTCATTCCCTCTCTTTACTTTGCTTTCTTATTTGAGATTAAATCCACAATGCTAAGCTACACTGCCGAGTTCAAACTCTGTTCTGCTCATCAACAAAGATTCAATTTGATTGCTTAAGGACAGACACAGTTGCCTGTCCAGGTTTCCGATGTCCTGGAGAGGGTGCTGCATTCTTTTAATTTAACCTGCAGCAATGTGCTGTGCAAAAAAAACTTCATTGAAATTACACAGTTAAGGGCAAATCTAAAGGAATTATATTGATCCACCAGTAAGTTCTGACCCATTTACCAGCTCAAGAGATAAATATTGGACAAGGCACTGCAGTGGGAGTGAGAATTTCACTTTGAATTAGTGCCATGGTACCTTTAAAGTTAATTTGAGAGGATTAATGTGGAAACTTCTCCTATGAAAGATGGAACCTCCAACATTGGAATACTCTTCAGTACTGCACTGAGATGTCAATCTAGATTTTATACCTTTGGAATGGGAAGTGGCAGTGATTGTTCAGGGCTAAATCGCTGGCTTTGAAAGCAGACCAAGGCAGGCCAGCAGCACGGTTCAATTCCCGCATCAGCCTCCCCGAACAGGTGCCGGACTGTGGCGACTAGGGGCTTTTCGCAGTAACTTAATTGAAGCCTACTTGTGACAATAAGCAATTTTCATTTCATTTCATTACTTTTGAGCAGAATAAGTTCATATGAATAGAAGAGAAGTTAATTTGTTCATGTTTGATAGGAACCTGAAGAATACTATTTTCCCAGACAAGTCAAGTCTCTCTCACCTGGACAGTAAAACCTTCTCTTTCTTGTCGCCTTCTGTGCACTTCTGCGAAGGCCATTGTCAATCCTTTCTCAATTCTCTGAGTGAAGTTGCAAAATCTCACATCAACATAACGAGGGACAAACTGAAGAACTGAAGAGGGAGAGACATCAGACAATGTAATTTTTGAAGCACACAGAATGTATCATAAGCATGTCATGAGGTCAGAATAACTGAAAGAATTAAATTGCACTTTGCTAAACAGGATTCATGAATTTCCCAAATTTTCTGCGATCATATTATGTGATACTGCCTGCTGTTCGATGATATAGAACAACTATCGCCAAGGGTAAAACAAGTCATTTTCATTCAAACGCTTGCCACATTTTTGTACCAACGTTATAAATTCACACATCTGTACTGATAATGAACATTTAAATATACCCACTGGGAGGCAGGCAATTTTGGGCAGGAGACAATGCATGAGAATCATACAACACAAAATGAGGTCATTCAATTCAATGTTTCTATGTCAACACTTTGAAAGAGCTATCCATTTAGGCCACCTCCCCTGAATTTCCTCATAGTCCTGCAAAGTTATCCTTTTTTCAGTATATATCAAATCCCCATTGCTTATTGAATTTACTTCTGGTGCCCTTCCAGGCTGTGCATTCCAAAGTATAACAAATTATTGCACAATAAAAAGCCTCTCATCTCCCCTACTCATTTGCAAATTATCTTGTATCGGTCTCCTCTGGTTACTGGCTTTCCTGCCATTGGGTGAACCTTTTCACCTTATTTGCTCTATCAAGATTCTTCAGAATGCTGAATATTTCAACTAAATCTCCTCTTGATCTTCTCTACTCTGGGAGCACAATCCAGTTTCTTTTATTCTTCGAGATGTGGGTATCGCTGGCAAGGCCAGCATTTGATGGTAAACCTCACTTCACGAGTCGCTTCCCGTACCAGCCTCCCCGGACAGGCGCCGGAATGTGGCGACTAGGGGCTTTTCACAGTAACTTCATTGAAGCCTACTTGTGACAATAAAACAATTTTCATTTTTCATAGAGGGCGGTTAAGAGTCAATGAAATTGCTGTGGTCTGGAGTCACATGCATGCCAAACCACAAAAGGACAGCAAATTTCTATCCTCCAAACATTAGTGAACCAGATGAGTTTTTACAGCAGTCGGTGATAGTTTCATGGTCACGGTTATAACGTTCATTTTCAGATTTAAAAAAAATATTCATTAACTGTATTTAATTCCACTAACTACCATGGGGGGGATTTGAACCAGTGTACCAGCCCCTCTAGTCTCTCCACATAAATGAAGTATCTGAAGTCTCTCATGCCTAGTACCATTCTAGTAACTCTCTTCTGTACCCTGAAATTGCGCTGTATTGTTTCTTTACTTCTGTGCTGCTTCATAGTCAGAAAAATATTTTCAAGTGCCAGACGATGACCATCTCCATGAGAATCTAATCATCTCCCCATGGTATTCAATGGCATTAGTGTTGCTGACCCCCCCCCATCAGAATCCTGGGGGTGACCACAGACGAGAAAATGAACTGGACCAGCCATGGAAATACACTCACCTCCTACCCCCCCCCATTCCAAGACATAAGCCAGGTGTGTGATGGAATAATCTGCACTTGTACAACACTCAAGAAGCTCGACACCACCCAGGACAAAGCAGCCCACATAATTGGCACCCTGTCCAACACCTTAAATATTCACTCCTTCCACCCACGACATAGTGTCAGCAGCTGGTACCAACTACAGAATGCACTGAAGCAACCTCTCAAGAATTCTTCAAAGGACCTTCCAAACCGCTGCCTTCTACCACCTAGAAGGACAAGGGCAGCAGGTGCATGAAAATACCGCCATCTTCAAGTTCCCTGTCAGGCCACAGACCTTACAGACGGGGAAATGTAACTGTTGTTCCTGCACTGTCGTTGGATCAACATCCTGGAACTTCCTTCCAAATAATAATAATCTTTATTTTTATAATCTTTATCATTTGTATAATATTTATCAGTACAGTAGGCTTACATTAATACTGCAATTAAATTACTGTGTATCATGTATGACATCAGCAGCAGTTTCTCATGGGCAATTAGGGATGCACAATAAATGCTGGCCGAACCAGCAATGCACACATCCCGTGGAAAAATATTTCAAAAAATTCCAATGGCATATTACCTGTCCATATTAATGAAGTGCACTTCTTCCAATTACATTTTGGCTGAATAGGGAGACACACATGTTCCTAGCAACACACTAACATAATACTGCTCATCACTCTACACAAAAAAATCAGAGTTTCAAGTACACACATAATATCAAGACGCACAAAAAGGTTCGGCAGCAGGAGCTTGAAGCATAAACACACATGAAAAATCATAGTTGGTGCCTCATGAAAAAATATCAATGTTGGAACAAGGTGTGAAGCTTGCTGAATACTGAACAGAAAGGCGCGAATGAGTAACAACAAAAGGCTCTTCGAGATAATCTTTCACATTCAAGGCCTGCCGAAGAACAAAAATAGATCAGTGTTTACTCTTGCAGGCTATTCATTCTCAGTGTTTTATATTTCAGCATCACACTCACTTTCATTATTTTCAGCAGAATTTAGCAGGTTCTCGCCTAAAGAAGGCAATTTGGCACCAACACAATGACAACTTGGTTGTTGCTTGAAACTAGTTAATAGGAGATACACCTCAAAATATTCACACTCAACAAAGCTCCACTGGAAGCCAATTAGTACACTTTTCCTGCCAAGGAGGATCAGAACCAAACATATCACAAGCTGCACCACTGCCAGTGAATGAAATTGGATCTACCTCAAGTGTCGCTCAGTGGATTATCCATTTTGCATTCATTATATAGATAAATGGAGTTCAAGAATTTTTAAAATATTTTGCCAACAAGATTGTCGAGACCAATTATACACATAGAATGCATTAATAATAAACATTTAATAATAATTACACTTCTGAGCTGATCACGGTCAACCAAAATAACTTTATGTCTAACTGACTAATCGTGTCATGTCTGATTAATCTAGTTGAATGTTTTTTGAAGGTAGATAAGGGAGCGAGAAGGCCACAGATAGTACTGACCCAGATTTTGCAGTCAGTGACAAAAGAACAACACTTGCCATTTATCTCAACGATAGCTGTTCAAAGTTTTTAGGCACTTTTGAGACTTGTTCTCATTTGATCCTCCAAGGCATCGAGGAGCAGAATGAGAAACAACAAGACACTTCAAGCAAGAATCTACACTGAGACATGCGATCTAAATCAAGAAGTAGGAATTAGATTTAGATCAGAAACAGAAAATTAAATACACGTAGATTTGACAGAGAGAGAGATAAGAGACAGAAAAAGTTGAAAACAATTATTTTTAAAACATTAGATCACAGCAAGTTAACTTCTGGAAGCTTTGAAAAATTGTTCTGAAAATGGGGTTGACTTATACGCCAAGTATAAAATAATGGTGGTTGCCATTTCGAAATGTGAAAAGACAACACTGATAATTCAAAGTAATGTTTTATTAATGAAATAATTCCACGAAAAGGTTTGAGCCAGAAATCATAACATTGTAAAAACATTCAAATTCGCCATCTTCAGCATCCAGCACAAAGAGTTGATTGAGTTCAGCCCAAGTCACTTTGGGTATGGCATTATTATAAGAATCCCGGTCAGGTTTGGCACTTTTGGTTTCAGCAAAAGGATGACGCAAGGACATTAATGAGAATACATATTGACACAGAAGGTCACAAGGAGGATCAGCAAGTGGAGATTTGGAACAGCAAGGATCAGAAAACGCTGGGCACAGAGTGGGACGGGGGTGTAGTTTATAGTCCTAACATCAGTTCTACTGCTGCATGAAGCAGGGAAAAGGCAGGAGAGTGGGGCTGTGGTTCATAAAGGGAGATAACACTGATACGATGGGCCAAATGGCATCCTTCTTTGGTGTAATCATTCAACTATTTTATAAAATATACATCCATGATTTATTAAAGAGGTTAAGAATAGTTTAGATTAAAAGTAGATTCAAAGAACAGTAGTAACTCTGAGGATTGGGAATGCTTCAGAAACCAAAGGGCTATCAAAGTGAAAAAAGAATTGGAGGCAATACATCTATGGTGCATTCGTTTGGTTATTAGATGAGAAGGTTATCCTATAATGAGAGAGAATTGTACCGAAACATAATAGATTCTGGAAGCGCTTGATAATGTAGACAGAAAGATTGCTTTCCCGATCGAGGAATCTAAAAATATGGGGGCACAATCCCAGAATAGGGGGCCAATCATTTGGAACTGATAGGAGGAAACATTTCTTCACTTCAAGGGTCATTGAGTTTTGAAAACACTACCCCAGAAGGGTGTGGATGCTCCATCATTGAGCATATTTAAGGCTAGGATAGCAAATTGTATTTTCTCATGGAATTAAAGAAATTGGTTAATTTAACAGCATCTGACTTCTGATACAGCAGAGCACGTTGAGCACAGAAGGAGAATGAGTGCAGAAGATACGTCCCCTTTTTATGGCACTAGCTACCGTAGGACAATTCTAAATGCCCATTGTGAATGTGGTACGTGGGTAGGTACTGACAGTCAGGTCAGGGAGTGCACAGTGGGTTGTGTGTGCAAAAGTGCAGTGTGCTGTGAGCGTGCGTGCAGTGTGCTGCGTTCGGTGTGCTGTTTGCGTTCGTGCAGTGTGCTGTGTGCGTGTGTACAGTGTGCTGTGTGCGTGCATGCAGTGTGCGTGCATGCAGTGTGCTGTGTGCGTGCGTGCAGTGTGCTGTGTGCGTGCATGCAGTGTGCTGTGTGCGTGCGTGCAGTGTGCTGTGTGCGTGCATGCAGTGTGCTGTGTGCGTGCGTGCAGTGTGCTGTGTGCGTGCGTGCAGTGTGCTGTGTGCGTGCGTGCGTGCGTGCAGTGTGCGTGCAGTGTGCGTGCGTGCAGTGTGCGTGCGTGCAGTGTGCTGTGTGCGTGTGTGCAGTGTGCTGTGTGCGTGCGTGCAGTGTGCTGTGTGCGTGCGTGCAGTGTGCTGTGTGCGTGCAGTGTGCGTGCAGTGTGCGTGCGTGCAGTGTGCGTGCAGTGTGCGTGCGTGCAGTGTGCGTGCGTGCAGTGTGCTGTGTGCGTGTGTGCAGTGTGCTGTGTGCGTGCGTGCAGTGTGCTGTGTGCGTGCGTGCAGTGTGCTGTGTGCGTGCAGTGTGCTGTGTGCATGCAGTGTGTGTGCAGTGTGCGTGCGTACAGTGTGCAGTGTGCGTGCGTGCAGTGTGCGTGCAGTGTGCGTGCGTGCAGTGTGCTGTGTGCGTGCGTGCAGTGTGCTGTGTGCATGCAGTGTGTGTGCAGTGTGCGTGCGTACAGTGTGCAGTGTGCGTGCGTGCAGTGTGCGTGCATGCAGTGTGTGTGCGTGCGTGCAGTGTGCGTGCGTGCAGTGTGCGTGCGTGCAGTGTGCGTGCGTGCAGTGTGCGTGCGTGCAGTGTGCGTGCGTGCAGTGTGCGTGCGTGCGTGCGTGCAGTGTACTGTGTGCGTGCGTGCAGTGTACTGTGTGCGTGCGTGCAGTGTGCGTGCGTGCAGTGTGCGTGCGTGCAGTGTGCTGTGTGAGTGCGTGGTGTGCAGTGTGCATGCGTGCAGTGTGCTGTGTGCGTGCGTGCAGTGTGCTGTGTGCGTGCAGTGTGCTGTGTGCGTGCGTGCAGTGTGCGTGCAGTGTGCGTGCGTGCAGTGTGCTGCGTGCGTGCGTGCAGTGTGCGTGCGTGCAGTGTGTGTGCAGTGTGCGTGCGTACAGTGTGCTGTGTGCGTGCGTGCAGTGTGCGTGCGTGCAGTGTGTGTGCAGTGTGCGTGCGTACAGTGTGCTGTGTGCGTGCGTGCAGTGTGCTGTGTGCGTGCGTGCAGTGTGCTGTGTGCGTGCGTGCAGTGTGCTGTGTGCGTGCGTGCAGTGTGCGTGCGTGCAGTGTGCGTGCGTGCAGTGTGCAGTGTGCGTGCGTGCAGTATGCAGTTTGCGTGCGTGCAGTGTGCAGTGTGCGTGCGTGCAGTGTGCGTGCGTGCAGTGTGCTGCGTGCGTGCAGTGTGCTGTGTGCGTGCAGTGTGTGTGCAGTGTGCGTGCGTACAGTGTGCTGTGTGCGTGCGTGCAGTGTGCGTGCAGTGTGCGTGCGTACAGTGTGCTGTGTGCGTGCGTGCAGTGTGCTGTGTGCGTGCAGTGTGTGTGCAGTGTGCGTGCGTACAGTGTGCTGTGTGCGTGCGTGCAGTGTGCTGTGTGCTTGCGTGCAGTGTACTGTGTGCGTGCGTGCAGTGTGCGTGCAGTGTGCTGTGTGCTTGCGTGCAGTGTGCAGTGTGCGTGCGTGCAGTGTGCTGTGTGCGTGCGTGCAGTGTGCGTGCGTGCAGTGTGCGTGCGTGCAGTGTGCTGTGTGCGTGCGTGCAGTGTGCAGTGTGCGTGCGTGCAGTGTGCTGTGTGTGTGTGTGCAGTGTGCGTGCGTGCAGTGTGCTGTGTGTGCAGTGTGCTGTGAGAGTGTGCGCAGTATGCTGTGAGTGCGTGCGCTGTGTGCGTGCATGCGTGGCTGTATTGTTTGTGTGCATGCGCTGTGCTGTCTGCATGTGCTGTGCTGTGTGCGCAGTGTGTGTGGTATGCGCACGGTGTGTGAGGGGTGTGCGGTGCTCGCGCGGTGTGCGTGGTAAGTGTGTGTGTACGGTGTGCGTGTGGTGTGCATGTGCGTGAGGTATGGTTTGTGCGTATGCGTGAGGTGAGGGGGGGAGAAATAAATGCTTCTGATCATAGAATTTACAGTGCAGAAGGAGGCCATTCGGCCCATCAGGTCTGCACCGGCTCTTTGGAAAGAGCACCCTACCCTAGCCCACACCTCCACCCTACCCCCATAACCCAGTAACCCCACCCGGCACTAAGGGCAATTTTGGACACTAAGGGCAATTTAGCATGGCCAATCCACCTAACCTGCACATCTTTGGACTGTGGGAGGAAACCGGAGCACCCAGAGGAAACCCACACACACACGGGGAGAATGTGTTGACTCCACACAGACAGTGACCCAAGCCGGGAATCACACCTGGGACCCTGGAGCTGTGAAGCAATTGTGCTAACCACTATGCTATCGTGCTGAGTCAAAAACTTTTTTAAGCACATCCTTAAATATGTAAGCTGAAACTGGGTTTTACAATCCCTGTGTTTGTGTTTAAGTAGTATAGTAACTGTGCTTAAGTATTAACAATTCACACAAGACTGTTAATTTTCCTGCAAGCTGTGGGCTTTTCTTTGGACTGTGGAAGATCTATAAAGGCCTGGGGTAACAAGTCTCTATGCCATTTGTCGGCTCAAAAACAAGTACATCACACTTGGAAGGTCTGGGATCAATTCCCCATTCCAGTGAATACACATCATAATTACTTCATTGGCTGTAAAGCATTTTGTCCCATGGTCATGAAAAATATAAATATACAAGTCTTTTTTTCAAATTTGGTAATAGAGCAATACCAGGCAGTTTTGAAATATTTACAATGGCAGAACGCATCACTTTTCATTCCTATGGGATAAATTCCAGACAGCAACATGCAGTGATGACTGGAGGATCATCTAAAATGAACAGCAATCCAGGGTATTAATAAGTTTCCCGTTTTGATGCAGACACATTTGTGGTTCCTCAGTGTAGCACATTGTCTTACCCAACTGTTAATGAGCAGTGTCCTCCATGCCCCTTCCCTATTGTGCTGGGAGCATGGAACCTGCGGCTCTTTGAGTCCCTCAGCTTCTTGCCAGAATGATTATCCTTTACAGGTGACAGAAGACAGTGTCAGCAAGCTATGTAACCACAGGCAGATTTCTCTACAGAGTTCACTCCTACCATCAAATGGAAAGGAGAAGGAACTTGCATTAATATAATGGCTTTCAAAGGCAACAGAGTATTTCTGGTGTAGACATTACAGCCATTATGGTAATGTAGGAAATTCTAGGATTCCTACAGTACAGAAGGAGGCCATTCGGCCCATCGATTCTGCACTGACCCTCTGGAAGAGCACCCTAACCAGGCTCCCGTCTTATCCCTCGAACCCGTAACCCTACCTAACCCACACATCCCTGGACACTATTGGGGAAAATTAACATGGCCAATCCATCTAATTTGCACATCATTGGACTGTGGGAGGAAATCGGAGCACCCGGAGAAAACCCACGCAGACACGGAGAGAATGTGCACTTTCCACAGTTACCCGAGGCTGGAATTGAACCCAGGTCCCTGCCGCTGTGAGACAGCAGTGCTAACCACGGTGCCACAATAAGATCACACAAAAACCCAATAAGGCTATTAACCAGATAATCAATTTTAATAATGTGAATAAGGATGAGCAGCACAGTGGCTAGCACTGCTGTCTCACGCTGCCGAGAACCTGGGTTTGATCCTGGCCCTTGGTCACTGTCCATGTGGAGTTTGCACATTCTCCCTGTGACTGCGCAGGGTCTCAGCCCCACAACACAAAACAATGTGCAAGGTAGGTGAATTGGCCACACTAAATTGCCCCTTAATTGGAAAAAAATAATTGGGTTTTCTAAATATTAAAAAAAATGTGACAGGATAACTATTGGTCAGGACATCAGGAGTCACCACACGATTCCTCTTTGAATATTGCCATGGGATCTTTACATTCACCTGAGAGCAGACAGAGCACAAGGTTTAACATCTTATCTGAAATATGGCACTCTGACAGCACTGTACTCAAGTGCCTAGAATTGCCTATTCCAATGTTTTTCTGCTGTCCTTCTATTTTACATTCTCCATATACGAGGTCATACAAAAACTCGACTGCCTTATCTTCATAGAATCCCGACAGTGCAGAAGGAGGCCATTCAGCTCATCGAGTCTATCTCTGTCACCCCATAACCCACCTAACTGTTGGATACTGAGAGACAATTTAGCATGGCCAATCCACCTAACCTGCTCATCTTTGAACTGAGGGAGGAAACCAGAGCACCCAGAGAAAACCCATGCAAACACGGGGAGAATGTGCAAACTCAACACAGCCAGTCACCCAAGGTTGGAATTGATCCCGGGTCCCTGGCACTGTGGGGGAGCAGTGCTACCCCACTGTCACCATGCCACCCGCCAACTTTCACCAATCATGTTTCCCCATCATCCCAATGCTTGTTAACCTACATTGACTCCCAGTCTGATAAATATCTCAATTTTTAAATTTCTCATCGTTTTTTAAAAATCCCTCCACGGCCAATCCTTCGGTTTTTATTACCTCTTCTGACCCCAAAATGTTTGAGATGTCTACATTCCCCCTGGTTTGGCACAGTGGGCTAAACAGCTGGCTTGTAATGCAGAACAATGCCAGCAGCGCGGGTTCAATTCCCATACCAGCCTCCCCGAACAGGTGCCTGGAATGTGGCGACTAGGGGCTTTTCATACTAACTTCATTGAAGCCTACTTGAGACAATAAGCGATTATTATTATTATTTTGGCCTCCAGTGAATGCCCAGATTTTTATTGTTACCACTAGTGGCTATGCTTGCAGTTCTCAAAGCTCTAGGCTCTGCAGATGTCAGGATTCCCTCCCCAACTCTGTTCACCTCTCTCTTCTCCAAGTTATGCCTTCAAACCTATCACTTTGGCCATGCTCTGGTCAGCTTTCGTACTATCTACTCATGTGACTTGTGTCAGATTTTGTTGTTTATGCTCCTGAAAAGACCCTTGGTATGACTTACTACGTTAAAGCCATTATATAAATAATGTGGGCTTGAACCCACAATTTTCTAATTCACATGCAAGAATTCTACCACTGAGCCAAGGCTGACTAGTTTGGTTATTGGTTACCTCTGATGAGAGGTAACTTAATCACCATTTTAGATATCCATCAGGAGTGAGATCCTGTCTACTTTATTTTTCTTCCTAGTTCAGAAATGCTGAGGCCAATACTTGTACAAAGGTTAGAACCTCAAACCTTCTGGCCTATGTGGTTCATTACCACACCACATGGTTCATTAAAGAAAGCTCCATAATCTGCTCCGATAGTGTGTCATTATTTGACAGCTTAAAAGTGATGGGATTGTTGAACTGAATATAGATGCCAAAATCCTTGAATCAGATATATAATTTGAGCAGTAAGTTTGCCACTGAATCAGTAAACACACTGTAGATCCTTACCAATTTGAACCTGAGCCTGGTGGTCCGGCACAGCCAGAGCTGGCTGGAGAGAAAGGATGAGTGGGGAGTTGCCACTAAGAAGTGTGGTTCGAATGAGAGAATTAAGCACAGCTGGTCCAGAGAAAACAACAGAGCCTGCGGTCACCATGAACTTGAGCTCTTGATGTGCTTGGTGAACCTGAAATTGGACAAGGCAAGAAATCAAAGTGCAAAAACGACAAGGAATACAGAATAACTATACCACAATTAATAATGATGTATTTCTGAAAGTTTCATTTCTGTAATAGATTTTGAATGTCAAAAACACACTTTGGTGGAATGTTGTGCCGCAGCACAAATTCAACCACTGAGTAAGTCTAAAATGACACATAGAAACAGTGACAACCTTTTAAATGCATAATCCTCATCAATTTGAGAGATAATTGAATTCATTTCTGGGAAGAAAACCATCATGGGATATACCAAGACAGACATTAGCACTGCCATGCCTAACAAATTTGATTGAAATTTTTGAGGAAATGACCAGCTGTCACCAGTTGATGTCATTTATATGGATTTCAACCAAGCCTTTGACAAGATTTCACATGGGATACAGGATAATTTCGAATTTGGATTCAAAATTGGCTTAGCTGTCGGCGATAGAAGGTGATGACAAGCTTTAATGACTGGAAGCCAGTGTCCAGTGGCGTACCACACAGTCCCCTATTATTCGTCATTTATATAAACAACATAGATGACTATATGGGGGGGTAGGATCATTAAGTTTGTGGATGACACAAAGATTGGCCGGGTGGTTAACAGTGAGGTCGAGTGTCTTGGATTGCAGGAAGATATTACTGGATGGTCAAATGAGCAGATAAGTGGCATGTGGAATTTAACCCTGAAAAGTGAGAGATGATACACTTTGGAAGGATTAATTTGACAAGGAAGTATTCAGTGAATGGCATGACACTGGGGAGTTCCGAGGAACAAAGGGGCCTTAGCATGTTTGTCCATAGATCTCTGAAGGTGCTAGGGCAGGTTAATAGGGTGGTGAAAAAGATATATGGGACACTTTGCCTTTATCAATCGAGGCATAGATTACAAGAGCAGGGAGGTCATGTTAGAATTGAATAAAACATTGCAGAGGCCACAGCTGGAGTACCGTGTGCAATTATGGTTGCCACATTATGGAAGGAATGTGATTGCACTGGATGGGGTGCAGACGAGATTCAACAAGACGTTGCCTGGATGAAACATTTAAGTTATGAAGAGAGGTTGGATAGACTTGGGTTGTTTTGTTGGAGGAGAGAAGACCTGATCGAGGTGTACAACATGAGGAGGGGCATGGATAGGGTGGATAGGGAGCTGTTCCCCTTAGTTGAAGGGTCAGTCACAAGGTAACACAAATTCAAAGTGAGGGGCAGGGGGTTTAGAGCGGATGTGAGGAAAAACCTTTTAACCTAGAGGGTGGTGACAGTCTGGAATGCACTGACTGGGAGGATGTTAGGAGGAGGATTGCCTCACATCCTTTAAAAAGTATCTCGATGAATACTTGGCATGCCATAACATTCAAGGCTAAGGGCCAAGTGCTGGCAAATGGGATTAGGTAGGTAGGTCAGGTATTTTTCATGTGTCGGTGCAGACTCGATGGACTGAAGGGCCTCTTGTGGACTGTATTTTCTGTGATTCTGTAACTGAAATTGGAATCATGCCACTCAAACATCCCAAAGAGTTCCAAGCACAACTTTACTACCACAACCATTTTAAGCATAATTAGAGCCAATAAACCATAACATGATTCTGCTGACTAGAGGAAGAATATTGTCAAGATGTGATTCGAAGAACAGGTGGGAATATCTCCAGTTTTATTTCAAATAACAGCTATTGAAATTCTGCGAACTAAATGGGTATTCCTTGAATGTGGATATGATGTACTCCAAGGTTCCATGCTAGGTTTTACTTTTGTTCTTGGTATACATAAATGGTTTGGTCATGAACACATGGAGTGCAATCTCAAATGTTTTTTAATCTGTTCTTTGAATACACGGTTGTTAGCAAAGTCAATGTTTATTGCCCACTCCTAGCCCCTTGGCAGAAGTCGTTCTTCTTCCTGAACTACAGAAATCCACGTGAAGGAGCTCCCACAAATAATATTAATTTGCTCATGATGTAAAAGACCATACAAAACTTTAGGAGTACAGATAGGTTAGCTGAACAGCCAGACATGAAGAACTTGCAACTTGGGTTGAGAAGCATGAAGTAATAAGAGTCTCCTCGTCTATATTCCCAGAAATGCTACCCGCCACCATCTCAGCACAATCCCAAACCGGCAAGAGATAGAAAAGGTCATCCGTCAGCTAAAAAACAAGGTGACATCTGGAGCAGGTGGAATCCTTGTTGAAGAATACTACATGACAGAGAAACACTATTGGTATGAGTACATGCCAATTACCCTTATCTGGAAAGAAGAGATCATGTCAGGAGATCACGTCATGTCCTGTTGGCCACAGGGAAGGTCATCACAATAGTCCTCCTTAATCGCCTACTCCCTGCAGCTGAAGAGCTCGGCCCAGAGTCCCAATGTGGATTCCGCCCACTATGGGGCAGCAACTACGGGAAATGCAGGGGACAATACGAACCCTTGTACATGGATTTATTTGGCTTCAAAAAGGCCATTGACACTGTCAAACGCGAGTGATTATGGAGCATCCTCCTCAGTTTCACCTGTCCCAAAAACTTTGTCACCATCCTCCGCCTGCTCCATGATGACATGCAAGCCATCATGCTGACCAATAGTTCAACCACAGATCTAATACACATTCAGACTGGGGTCAAGCAAAGCTGTGTCATTGCACCAATGCTCTTCTTGATCTGCCTTGCTGCAATGCTACATCTCACCATCAATAAGCTCCCTGCTGGAGTAGTGCTAAACTACAAAACCAACGAGAATCTGTTGAACTTCACACCGCCTTTGTGCACCAGTGCTTTATTCGGTCACTTGAGGGACAGAATGTTTAAAGACCAGGACTTCAGATGTGGCACCAAGCTCATGGTTTACATGGCAGTAGTGTTATCCACCTTCCTATATGGCTCAGGGAGTTGAGTTGGACTATGTACAGCAGACACCTCAAAACCCTAGAAAAGTACCACCAGCACTGCCTCTGTAAGATCCTGAAATCCATGGCAGGTTGGAGCACCAATGTCAGTCTTCTCACTCAGGCCAACATCCCAGCATCGAAGCATTGACCACATTCGATCAGCTCTGCTGGGTGGGCCAAATGAGAAATGAAATGAGACTCCTGAAACAAGCTCTCTACTCGGAGCTTCAACACAGCAATCAAGCCCCAGGTGGGCAGAGGAAACACTTCAAGAACAACGTCAAAGCCTCCTTGAAAAAGGGCAACATTCTGACCAAAACCTGGGAATCCCTGGGCCAAGACCACTCGAAATAGAGAAAAGTAGTTTCATCGCCATGAGCAAGCTGAAATCAAGTCTGACTGTGAAAGGAGCACGTGGTAACACTGGCATCTCACCCACCTGCTTCCTCAACCACAGACTACCCCAGTCATTTTCAAAGTCAGGATCGCAGCCCACGGGTGGGCCACGCAGTTGTCGGACGGGTCACTGGGCCATGGATTGTGGCGTTCCTGATTGTGGGAATTACTGCCCAACGGCCGCAGCCGGCTTTTAAAAATGACGGCCGTGACCGGCTTTCAGAATGACGGCCATCCTCCTGCCGTCAGCTCACTGATCCAGGAGATTTAAAAAAAAAAAAATTTTCATCGATGTAGTCTTCCTGCCTGGAGAGAGCAGGTCATACACCCTGAACACTTGCGTCACGTGCTCTGGGCGCGGGAACAATTCCTCTATTTTGTTAGCAGCAAGCAACAGGACTGAAGAATTTTAAATGGATCATTATGCAATAAGGGAGGGCGAGAGACACAAACAGGCCAGGCTCTCACAGCTAAACCTGCTGGAGAGAATGGCTCAGGAGAATCCACAGCAGGACAAAGCAATGGTGGTGTGAGCTCCAGGGCCTCTGGTGAACAGCCCATTAAAGAAGCTGAAATTAGGAACAAAGCAGCATAATGATTACTTTTTAAGGTATGGATTTATCAATTGTGTCAATGCAAATCAGGATGCTAAGCCTATGTGAATTTTATGCAGGAAAGCACTGGAAAATGAAAGTTTTGAACCCTCAAAACTTCAAAGGCATTTGAAAATTAAGCATGGCGAGTTCAAGGACAAGCCTCTTGAATTTTTTCAAAGGACACAGCGAGAACTTGAACCGTCAGCTGATATTCTCAGCAGAAATGTTACATTGAACGACAAAGTATAATTAGTTTATTTCATGGTAGCTTACCATGTAGCTAAAGAGAAAATGTCCCACACTGCAACAGAGAGATCAGTTCTCCCTGCAGCAATAGACATAGCTGGTACAGTCCAAGAGTTGTTACTTGAAAAAGTAAATTGCATCCCAGTTAATGATAACACAGTGGCTCGCTGAATTTATGATATTGTTGAGAATTTAGTTCAGCTTATTTCTTGTTTAAAGTCAGCACAGGAGCTCTCAACTGGATGAAAGTGCAGACATTTCAGATTGTCCAACCGTGCCAGTTTACATTAGATATGTTTGGCACAATGAATTTGTTGAGGATTTGCTGTGCTGCCTGACATTACCAACACACACGACTGGCGCAGAGATTTTTGAAGCATTGAAAGGTTATAGGGTTGGAAAATGCAGGCTCAACTGGGTTCATTGCAGAGGGATCACAAGTGATAGAGCAGTCAACATGACTGGGAAAATCAGCGCTTATAAGAAGGATTAAGAAGACAGCTGGTCAGGACATCGTTTGGAATCATTGTTTTATTCACCGTGAAGCACAGGCATCGAAAAGAATTCCATCCGATCTTGAAGTGGTGCTGAAAGGAATTGTGAAAGTTGTGAATTACATTAAACACAGCTCACTCAATACCAGACTTTTTGAGAATTTGTGTTCTGATATAGGGGCTGATCACATACATTTATTGTTGTCAAGAGGTCGTGTGCTGGCCTGAGTTGACGAACTGAAGTATCAAATCTACACTTTCCTCCTCGAGAAATTGCCCCTTCTGACTGATTTGTTTGCTGATGAAACTTGGTGCTCACTGTGTCTTACCTTGCAGACACCTTTTCAATTCTAAATGAACTGAACCTCAAATTGCAAGGGAAGGATGATGATTGTTTTTGGCATGGTGAAGAAATCTCCAAAAGTCATTGAAAGTTTAGCAATTGCAAGTGCAAAGCCCAAATTACTATATGTTCCCCACACTGCTATCACACATCAAAGAAAACAGTGTAAGGGAACTGTCAATAGACTGGCAAGCCTTATTCAGTCACATCTGGCTGTGCTGATCAACAGATTTTGTTGCGACTTTCCAGAGGTTCAGATTTTGAGAAAAAAAAAAGAGGTGGGTGAAAAATTCCTTTTGAGACCCCTGAATCAATTCTTAACTGCAGCTGACTCCAAAAGAAGAAAGTAAACTTCTGCACCTCAGTTGTGACAGCATATTAAAAACACAGCACAAGCCAATGAGGCAGTCAGTATTCTGGAGTAGTGTCTTCGAAGAATATCCAGTGCTGAGTAAAACAAGCATTTTGCTGCTTTTGTCCTTCACAACGACTTACATGTGTGAAGTTGGATTTTCCGTCCTCACAAAGATGAAGACAGCACAAACAAACCGGCTGAACTCTGCACCCGATACCTACATAGCCCTCTCCTCCTGTGAACCTGAATGGAGTGAGATCATGAGGACTAGGCAGGCTCACCTGTCACAATAAGGGTAAGAGAAAATGGTGGAGCAGGCGAAGGCTTGTGTCCCGGAGGATGGCCGTTTGGAAACAACGGGTCCCGAGCAAAAAAGTTTGAAAAACACTGGTCCACCCGACCTGTGATAGAGGCTCAAGGTCTGTTGTTGGACTTCTCAGTCACCTGGGAACTCAATTTTAATGTGGATACAAATCATTCTCGACCCCAAGGGACTGCCCAAGAATACTTTTTGTAAAAAATAAATGAATTGTTCATTTTTAAAAGAGAGATACTGTAGGATGTGGATAAGCAAGTAAATCTAGGGATTTGAGCAGAAAGTTCCTTGGAAGCACAAGGTAAAGCCATAAAATTTAAATTGCATTTGGCTTTTATAATTGGATGCATAAAGCAAAATAATAAAGAAGTCTTGATTTTAAAAAAACATTAGTTCACCAGTTCGCATACGATCTACAATTTTGCAAGCCCCGTCAAAGAAAAGTTATTAAGGCAACCAACTGCTTTCAGCATAGATGCACCAGGATAGGAAACATCTGCTATGAGGATAACGAAGATGTCTCCAAGTGGGGCAGAGAGGAGATTCAGCAACTTTTGAAAATGATAAAGGGCTTTAATAAGTAGCAGAAGGAAACAGTATTTCTTTTTCTGGAGAATGAGTGGAAGAAGTGGGATTCACCGATAAAGTTACGAACAGAGGAGAGGGGTGAGGAATCATTTATTTAAGCAAAGACTTGCTGGAATATTGAATATTTTTTCAGAGCGGTGGAGACAAAGACCAATGTCATTGTTGATGACATGAGACTGTCGTACACCTGATGAAGGAAAACTTCTCAAAACAATTTACATGCAGGAGAGCAAAACAGTGGATCTTTCAAACAGGAGATAGAATGGGAAAATATTGAGAGGATAAAGTCATCAGCTTGTAAGGCATCTACAGAAATGTAATTGCTTTCCTAATTTAACATTGGTTCAAAAATTGAGTCCAACAGAAGGCTGTGAACATTTGAACAATCAGTGCACGATTGCTAAATTCCATTTTGACTTCCTTGTCAAATACACTCATAAAACAGCCACCAGGTGGCAGCAGTGCAGTAAAGTAGTTTCCTTAGTAACCATTCATTATTTGGTTCTTTTCAGAGGCTTGTGTGAGACCAGCTGTACTTGTGCATTGGTTTCATGCTGTAGTTGGTTTAAGCTGCAGGTCTTTTCCAACAATGAGATATTGCTTATTCGAACTTTGCAACGAGAAAAGTTCAAATGGTTTGGAGGCACCATTACCAATCTTGCATTACTTAGCAAAGGCATCCAGCCCGCCAGGGTCCGTTTTCACAATTCTTAAATGGCCAGAGGACAAAGAAAATGCTTCAAAGTCGCTCTGAAGCTCTCCTTGACGTGCAGGAGCATCAAAATTAATGACTGGGCTTATATTAGTCATTCAAAATGGTGACGTTTCCATCAAATTGCAACATACTTTTAGTCCAAACAACGTAATGACAAGTAGAGCAGCAGTTGAGAAGGAAAGAAACGGAAGCAAATCCTGTATTCGCATAGGATGCCTTGTCCCTTGTGCCCAAAGACTTGTGGATCAATAATTGGCCTGTTCGGTCACATGAAGGCCCATGAAAGAAACTCAACGCTGAGAAGACGTCATGTTTGAATCAAGGGATCGGAGACGGCGACGTGGAAATATTTCATAGCCACAAATATTTCAAACTCCAAGACCCAATAGTCATAATCAACAATACATCCCTCAGCTCAGTTCAGAGGTTTTGCTGTCTTGGAAATATCCTCTCCAACAACCCATATTGGATGATGAAATCGACCATCACACAGCAAAAGCAAGCTCAGCATTGAACGGCTCACCCACAAGCTTTGGAGAGAACAGGGCGTGTCTCAAATATTAGGTCACAATCTACCAAGTAGCGGTCCTCACCACTTCTCTATGGCTATGAGGCATGAACAACCAACCACATAAAGAAAATAGACACATTCCAGCTTCACTACTTAAGATCTATATGCAACATCAAGTGGCAGGATAAAATTGCCAAACAGAATTTCTTACAAGGTGCTGCATACCCAAGAGGGGCAAGGTAGCACAGTGGTTAGCACAGTTGCTTCACAACTCTAGGGTCTCAGGTAAGATTCCCAGCTGTGATGCTGTCTTCATCTTTGTAGCTGCACATTCTCCCCGTGCCTGCGTGGGTTTCCTCCGGGTGCTCCGGTTTCCTCCCATCGTCCAAACATGTACAGGTTAGGTGGATTGGCCACGCTAAATTGCCCTTAGCGTCCAAAAAAAGGTTAGGTGGGGTTACTGAGTTACGGGGATATGTGGGCTTGGGTACGGTGCTCTTTTCAAGGGCTGGTGCAGACTCGATGGGCCAATTGGCCGCCTTCTGCACTGTAAATTCTATGATACCTGATATAGATAGCATGCTAATAAGAGCTCAGCTGTGTTCGTTCAGCCATATGGTTCATGTGGATGATCCCAACATACTAAAGGCAGTATTCTGCAGTCAGTACGGCACAGGAACCTGCACCAGAGGAATTCCCAAACTCAGATAAAGATATTCCGAAAGTCAATCTCAGAGTAAGTTGGACCTCCCTGGTTTCCATGGTGGACTCATCTGCCCAAGCGGCTGGAGAACTGGAAATGTCTGTCACCACTTAGAATATAGGTCTTTGTCTCAAGTTATAATGGCAATACTCATAGGAACAGGTGAAGACCTCACTTAGCCCCTTGAGCCTTTTGTATTCCAGCTCCCTTGGATCAAAGGCCATGTTTAGTAGCTAGTGAACAGGTAATTAAAGCATTCAGAGATTTGTATCAATGGATACTCAAATCCTTTTGCTCCAGCAAAGTTACTGATCTCTCCCCATTGACAAGATATTTTGATTTAGCTTTCTTGGATTAAAAGTGATGGACCTTTATTTTCCAAACCTGAACATCACCTGCCATAGTTTTGCACACTCATTTAGTCCGTCTATGCCCAACTTCCTGTTCTTGTCCCCACAACCCAAGATACTTTATAACCTGGTGTCATTCACAAACTGCTTACAACACTCTGCTCCTTCACCCAGGTTACTAATATATGTAGGGAAAGGCTGAGGCCACAGTATTATTGTTCCCAAAGAACAACAATATCTCACGCTGCCAGTCTCAATACATTTACTTTTTCTTCCTCCTACTCTGACCTTCCAACGAATTCTGACTCATGTCACAAGGTTACCCTCAACTTTGTCCCCTTACACTTTTGGTAACTTGAGGATCTTAATCATACGCCTTCTGGAAATTGATACAGACATCACCCACAGACACGTCTCTCTGCATCATACTCCTCAAAACTTTGAACAAAGTCAGATATGATCAATCCTTCATAATTAAAGCTGAATATCTGATCAGCACACTTATGCTTAGCCACTCCATCCCTGATTATGGATTCTGGTAACCATCCCATAACTGATGTTACGGACCAATTATAGTTACTTGGCTTGTCCCTCCTTTCTTGCCCTGAAATAATGGAGTAGGAATTTGCAATTGTCCAAATAAAATACATAATTCCAGGGCAGCACAGTGGCACAATGGTTAGCACTGCTGTCTCACGGTGCCACTGTCTCACGGTGCCACGGTCTCTGGTTCGATCCCGGCTCTGGGTCACTGTCTGTGTGGAGTTTGTCCCGTACCAGCCTCCCCGAACAGGCGACTAGGGGCTTTTCACAGTAACTTCATTTGAAGCCTACTGGTGACAATAAGCGATTTTCATTTCATTTTCATATTCTCCCTGAGTTTCTATGAGTTTGCCCTCACAACCCAAAGATGTGCAGGATAGGTGAATTTGCCATGCGAAAATTGGCCCTTAATTGGAAAATATGAATTGGGTACACTAAATTGAAAACAATACTTCCTGAGTCTTCAGTGCTGCAGGGAATTAAGGTAAATGAGGTAATATGGGCCGAAGTTAGAAATAGGAAAGGAGCGGTCACATTGTTAGGAGTTTTCTATAGGCCCCCAAATAGTAATAGAGATGTGGAGGAAGAAATTGCAAAGCAGATTATGGATAGGTATGGAGGTCTCAGGGTAGTTGTCATGGGTGACTTTAACTTTCCAAATATTGATTGGAACCTCTATAGGTCGAACAGTTCAGGTGGGGCAGTTTTTGTACAGTGTGTGCAGGAGGGTTTCCTGGCACAATATGTGGATAGGCCGACAAAAGGGGGGGGGGGGGGGGGGGGGGGGGGCACGTTGGATTTGGTGCTGGGTAATGAACCGGGCCAAGTGTTAGATTTGTTTGTGGGAGAGCATTTGGAGATAGTGACCACAATTCGATATCTTTCACTATTGCAATTGAGGGGGATAGGGCCATCCGGCAGGGCAAGGTTTATAATTGGAGGAGGGGTAATTATGATGCGATTAGGCAAGAATTAGGGAGCATAAGATGGGACCAGAAACTGTCAGGGAAAGGCACAAATGAAAAGTGGAGCTTGTTCAAGGTACAAATACTGCGTGTCCTTGATAGGTATGTCCCTGTCAGGCAGGGAGGAACTGGGCGTGTGAGGGAGCCATGGTTCACAAAAGAGGTTGAATGTCTTGTCTGAGGAAAAAAGAAGAGTATGTAAGGATGAGAAAACAAGGTTCAGTTGGGTCGCTTAAGGGTTACAAGGTAGCAAGGAATGAGCTAAAAAATGGGCTTAGGAGAGCTAGGAGGGGGCATGAGAAGTCCTTGGCAGGTCGGATCACGGAAAACCCCAAGGCTTTTTACTCTTATGTGAGAAATAAAAGAATGACCAGGGTTAGGGTAGGGCCGGTCAAGGACAGCAATGGGAACTTGTGCATGGAGTCAGAAGAAATAGGAGAGGCATTGAATGAATACTTTTCTTCAGTGTTCACCAAGGAGAGGGGCCATGTTTTTGAGGATGAGAGTGTGATACAGGCGGGTGGGTTGGAGGAGGTAGATGTTCTGAGGAAGGATGTATTAGCAATTTTGAAAAACCGGAGGGTCGACAAGTCCCCTTGGCCAGATGGGATATATCCAAGGATTCTTTGGGAGGCAAGGGATGAGATTGCAGAGCCTTTGGCTTTGATCTTTGGGTCCTCACTATCCACGGGGATAGTGCAAGAAGACTGGAGAGTGGCGAATGTTGTTCCTCTGTTCAAGAAAGGGAAGAGGAATGACCCTAGTAATTATAGGCCAGTTAGTCTTACTTCGGTGGTCGGTAAGTTAATGGAAAAGGTCCTGAAGGATAGGATTTATGACCATTTGGAAAGATGCAGCTTAATCCGGGATAGTCAACACGGATTTGTGAAGGGTAAGTCTTGCCTCACAAATTTGATTGAATTTTTTGAGGAGGTAACTAAATGTGTAGATGAAGATAGAGCAGTTGATGTCGTATACATGGATTTTAGCAAGGCTTTTGGTAAGGTTCTCCATGGTCGGCTCATGAAGAAAGTAAGAGGTGTGGGACAGAGGGAAATTTGGCCAATTGGATAAGTAACTGCCTATCACATAGAAGACAGAGGGTGGTGGTGGATGGAAAATTTGCAGACTGGAGACCAGTTACCAGCGGTGTACCACAGGGATCAGTGCTGGGTCCTCTGCTATTTGTGATTTTTATCAATTACTTGGAGGAGGGGGCTGAGGGGTGGGTCAGTAAATTTGCTGATGACATCAAGATTGGTGGAGTAGTGGATGAGGTGGAGGGCGGTTGTAGGCTGCAAAGAGACATTGATAGGATGCAGAGCTGGGCCAAAAAATGGCAGATGGAGTTTGACCCTGATAAGTGCGAGGTGATTCATTTTGGTAGAATTTTTTTTAATGCGGATTACAGAACGGCAGGATTCTGAGGAACAGAGAGACCTTGGGGTCCATGTCCACAGATCTCTGAAGGTTGCCACTCAAGTGGATAGAGCCGTGAAGAAGGCTTATAGTGTGTTAGCGTTTATTAACAGTGGGCTTGAGTTTAAGAGCTACGGGGTTATGCTGCAACTGTACATGACCCTGGTGAGACCACATTTGGAGTATTGTGTGCAGTTCTGGTCACCTCATTATAGGAAGGATGTGGAAGCATTGGAAAGGGTGCAAAGGAGATTCACCAGGATGCTGCCTGGTTTGCAGGATAGGTCTTATGAGGAAAGGTTGAGGGAGCTCGGGTTTTTCTCTTTAGAGCGGAGGAGGATGAGAGACAACTTAATAGAGGTTTATAAGATCATGAGGGGCATAGATAGAGTGGACGTTCAGAGACTATTTCCTCGGGTGGATGTAGCTGTTGCAAGGGAGCATAACTATAAGATTCAGGGTGGGAGATACAGGAGGGATGCCCGAGGTAGGTTCTTTACTCAGAGAGTGGTTAGGACTGCCTGCTGTGATAGTGGAGTCGGACACTTTAGGAACTTTCAAGCGGTTATTGGATAGGCACATGGAGCTTACCAGAATGACAGGGAGTGGGATAGCTTGATCTTGGTTTTGGACAATGCTCGGCACAACATCAAGAGCCGAAGGGCCAGTTCTGTGCTGTACTGTTCTATGTTCTATATGCATCTTCAATTTCTTTTCTTTCTTTTATAAAAGTTGGGGCAGAAAATATCAGATATCAGATTCTGGAGATTTGCCTTTAATTCTATTAGTTTCATAACGACCAGTTTCTTTTTAAACTTATACTTATGTCCAAAGATGTGCGGGTTAGGTGGATTGGCCATGCTAAATTGCCCTTCGTGTCCAAAAAGTTTAAGTGGGATTACTGGGTTGCATGGAGGTGTGGGCTTGAGTAGAGTGCTCTTTCCAAGGACTGGTGCAGACTCGATGGGCCGAATGGCCTCCTTCTGCACTGTAAATTCTATGATTCTAAAGCCATTGGGCGAGATTCTCCGCAAATGCGGAGAATCGTAAAGGCTGCCGTGGGACAGGCCATCACCCACGGCAGCCTCTGCGCCCACTTCCGGGACCCGATTCTCCCCCCGGGAGGGGCTAGGAGCGCGGCCCCAGGCGTCCCGCCGGCGCGGCCCTGACGACGGTCGTCAAGGCCGCACGACAAGCGTCACGCCGGCTGACGCGCACGGTGACGTCAGCCGTGCATGCGCAGGTTGGACAGCGCCAAACCGCGCATGCGCGGTTGGTGTATTTTTCCTCAGCAGCCGAGCAAGACGTGGCGGCTTGATCTTGCCGGGTGGCGGAGGGAAAAGAGTGTGTCCATTACGGACGCAAGGCCCCCCTTGGCAGGGCCGTGGTACTGCCGTGCCAGTCGGGCCCCAAGATGCCCCAAACGGGCATCTGCCGCCCGTTTCACGACGGCAGCGACCAGGTGTAGTCACTGCCGTGTTGAAACGGGTGTGAAGGCCCGGCCGTTCGGCCCTTCGGCCTCGGAGAATCGCCGCTCGCCGTAAAAAACGGCGAGCGCCGATTTGTGGGGGGGGGGGAATAGCGGGAGGGTGTGAAAAATGTCGGGAGACCCTCCCGCTATTCTCCCACCCGGCGTAGGGGATGGGGAATCGCGCCCCTTAACTTCTAACCATTAACATTTTTGTGTTCTCTTCTATCATCATTGTTACATTTCCCCATGCCTTTCATCATTAAGAGTCCGAGTACTCGAGGGAGATAGAGAACTTAGTGGCATGGTGTAACAACATAAATCTCCCCCTCAACGTCAGCAAAACTAAGGAGCTGGTCATTGACTTCAAGAAGCGAAGTGTCGTGCACACCTCGTCTGCATCAATATTGCCGAGATGGAGATGGTTGACAGCTTCAAATTCCCAGGTGCACACATCACCGACAATATGTCCTGGTCCACCCACGTCGACGCTACATCCAAGAAAGCACAACAGCGCCTATACTTTCTGAACAAACTAAGGAAATTCAGCATGTCCACATCGACTAACTAATTTTTACAGATGCACCATAGAAAGCATCCTATCTGGCTTCAACACAGCCTGGTATGGCAACTGCTCGGTCCAAGGCTGTAAGAAACTAGAGTCGTGAAAACAGCTCAGTCCATCACGAGAATCCGCCTCCCATCCATTGACTCTTGTCTACACCTCTCATTGCCTTAGGAAAGTGGGCAGCATAATCAAAGACCCCTCTCACCTGGGTTATTCTATCTTCCAACCTTTTCCATCTGGCAGGAGATACAAAAGTCTCAGGACACGCACTAACAAGTTCAAAAACAGCTTTTTCCTCACTGTCACCAGACTCCTGAACGACACTCTTATGGACTGAACTGACACATCTTCTCTACTGAGTAGTACTGCACTCCTTATGCTTCACCCGATGCTGGTGTCCCTGAATGTGTGTATTTATGCATGTCCTATGTTTTTTACATGTATGGAACGATTTGTCTGGACTGATACGCAGAACAATGCTTTTCACTGTACATCAGTACACATGATAATAAATCAAATCAAATCAAACGTTCTCCTTTTTCTTCTGCCTCCTCGCTCTCCCAGCCCTGTTCATTTACAAAGGTTTGGCCTGGCTATGCTTTTTAATCTCTTTAGTCCCTAACACTATTCCTTCAAGTATGTCAACCCCTGAAATATCAGTTTTTTGGCCCAACTCCATCTTGTTCTGATCCCAGCTGTAACATGGCAGTGTGCACCTGCTTTTCATCCTCCAGGCCCTGCTCATTCTCCCCATGCCAATACCCAAGATATCCCAGCTCAGAAACCCCACTCTTGCAGCTGGCAGATCCCTTTCTCCCATGGAGGTCCACTCCTGCTCTTTAGCCTATGGCTCCTGTGCCAAACTTCATAAATCCATCATTGGCCAAACACAGGAATAAGCTTTTACAGTGCTCAGTCGGATTACTTAAATGAACCTATTCACAAATTTGGGAAAGTCCCAATTATTTCTCATTTAAATTATAGCATCACTGGAGCTGGAGAACAAGAAACTATTAATGACAAAATGTTAGCCTAGATCAGTAGCAGCTCACTTGGCCCAAGTCAGCAGATTGTGGGATCAAGCTTAATTTAAGGAACTGAACACACAATCAAAACTAGCAACTGAAAGCAGTTGTCAGACTGTCAGAAGTTCAGTCTTTCAAATGACCAAGTTCCAATTGCCGGTTGACACTATTTGAAAGAGAGGAGTTTTTCCGATATCTTGGTCAACATTTAACTCTCAACAACATTACAGTAAATGAATTGGGCAGATCTTGTTGTGGTTTGTGTGACCTTGCTGTTCACAAATTGACTGCAATCTTTAGCCACTCAACAGTAACTACATTTCAGACAAAAGACACTTTAGGAGATCCTGGAAAGACTGCAGAATTGCCAGTTCACTTATTCGACCTTATGAAAGAAGCTCCTCTTGACTGGCAAGTCAGAATTTCATACTATGAAAAGAAAGTTAATTAATTAAGCCACTCAATGTTTTTTGAAACAAATTTCAAAAGTAGAACAATGAAAGGCATACAAAAACGTAATTAAATTGATTAAAGTATTTAGGGACAAGAGTGTGAGGAAAATGTGTGTCTCAGTACAATGTAGACTGATCGAGACAAACAGCGTTTGAGGGGGCTAAGTAGGAGGAAGAAAGGAATGAAAGAACATGTTATTAAAGTGAGATTAAGCAAGTAAGGTTTACATAGTGACACAGTTGGCCCGTATAGAAGCTGTAAATTCAAGTTTACATTTGTGTAATTTCATAAATAAGTTAAGCTGAAGGCCTCTCCTGAAAGTTTGGTCTTGCATTTGATAGTTTTGTCTAGAATTTTTACCCTGCTATCTGAAAGCTAATCTCGGAGTCTGGGCAAGGACAGATGAATATAGCACTTAATTTCCCAGGATCACAATGGATGTTTAGTCATTCCAAATGCCTGAATATTTTCCTTCAGCTTTTCAAACAGATCATTCTATAAATTATCTGAACAGAAGTTTAAGGATTGTTTTGAAAAGTTTCAACCAGATAAAATTGGCATTTCTTTAAATAAAAAAGGTCAATGTCTGTATCCCCTTGGTGGAGTTGGAGTGGGGGAGGGGAGGCTGTGAGTGTATGTATCTGTATGCGTGTGAGAGAGAGCGCGAGAGTACGAGACAGCTAATCGCTGCTTAGAAATTAGTTTTCCATTTCACAAAGATAAATGCAATTCTAACTCTTTGCTCCTAAACAATATGGGAAACATGGTAGCAGTGGTTAGCACTGTTGCTTCACAGCTCCAGGGACCCGGCTCCAGTCACTGTCTGTGCAGAGTCTGCACATTCTTTCCGTGTCTGCGTGGGTTTCCTCCACGTGTTCAGGTTTCCTCCCACAAATCCCAAAAGACATGCTTGTTAGGTGAATTGGACATTCTGAATTCTCCCTCAGTGTACCCAAACAGGTGCCATAATGTGGCGACTAGGGGCTTTTCACAGTAACTTCATTGCAGTGATAATGTTAGCCTACTTGTGACACTAAGAAAGATCATTATTAAAATATATTTTCCAAGGTATTTTTTGAAAAATTGCCAATTTACTGCTCCCTCTAATCCACTCCCTTCATGTGCTTGCTGCAGTGAATGCAAATAGTCCAAGTATTGAGAAATAAGGAGCTCCAAGTCAATGTCTCCCTGAACCCTGCAATAGCAATTATTTGGTCATCTGCTGATTTTAGGGTCTCGTCATGTATACATGGTTTTTAAAACGTCAAAAATAGTTCACTGATTTTATTATGTTTTGGATGTGGTGCGAACATGTACGGTTCTATATAAACACATTTTCTTACAATAGAGTACATCTGATCAACTCACAGCAATACCATGGGCAAACTGCAAATATTGTTGTGAAAAAAGTACATCTCTTCAAGCTTTCACTCAGTCCATTCATCTGTCCTTGCCCAGACTCCGAGATTAGCTTTCAGATAGCAGGGTAAAAATCCTTTTTGTTGTTCGTCTCAAAGACAAATATTTTGAGATTTATTTTATCAGTTTTAACATATGCTTCTTCAGAATGTGTCAGTGATATCACCAATTGTGCTCATCCAGTCAGACATATTTTCTCTAGGACACACAGAATTTCATTTTTTGATACATTAGTGTTGTTTGATTTTTATTATAATAATCCCCCTAATGCTTTTAGGTTTTAAAGTTTACAAACTCCATTTTGTAATGGTTTTCAAATGAATTTTTATAATCAAGCCACTTTGAACTGATTCTACTTTCAACCCATTACTGTTGAGGCTGAATTTTTTGTAAATTAATCCAAATTAAAAAAATAAATTCACCACTAAAAATTGTTAACCAAATTTCATAATGATACTCTAAATTTTAATAACATGCCCAAGTTAATTATTAGACCAAATTTTGTAATTATTCACATTTAATTAATTTCCTGCTAATATTTAATATTCAATTAACCAGAGAATTAATATTTAAAAATCAATGCATTTTATAGTTCAGCATTTCTTCATTATAATTGAGAAAGCTATTTGTATCCAAGTTATGTCGGGCATAAGAGATCAATGGAGAAAGCAATAAAAATATATAACAATGGATGTTTGTAGTTATTCTATTACTCTTACTGCCATATCATACTGCCTCATACCCAAACTCTTTCAACTGTTCAGTTCATAGGTGGGTTTCTTGGATCAATTTTGTTGATATTCAAGTCTGTTCCGCCGCAAACATTTTTTCTACCTCTTTTATTAACATGTTGATTTATTCCTTTTAAATGAACTGTCATCAGCTATCCATGATTCGAGAATGACATCTATTCAAAGTTGCGACCTTCAGCTTCATTGACACATCTTTGGGCACATGGGACAGGATGTCTTAGGTAAATGTCGCTACATCACCCATGCGCTGCTTTCCCCTTTGAGAGCTGACTGATGGTGATTAAACCTGAGGGTCACAACACTTCAGGAGAGGGGCAAGGTCAAGAAGGCGAAGTCTTCATGAATAACCTCAGCCGGTAGGGGAATTGAACTTTCACAGTTGGTACCGCTAGACATCACAAACCAGTTGCCCAGCCAACTGAGCTAAGTTATCCCCCCTTAGTGGGATCCAGAGTGAAGGACTTGCTTCCTTTCCCTTATAGCTGTAGCCCCTGCCTCATAATATTTTTATAATAATCTTTATTGTCACAAGTAGGCTTACATTAACACTGCAATGAAGTTACCGTGAAAACCCCCTCGTCACCACGTTCCGGCACCTGTTCGGGTGTACAGAGGGAGAATTCAGATAATCCAAATTTCCGAACAGCACATCTTTCAGGACTTGTAGGAGGAAACCGGAGAACAGGAGGAAATCCACACAGACACAGGGAGAACGTGCAGACGTCGCACAGACAGTGACCCAGGCTGGGAATCGGACCTAGGACCTTGGCGTTGTGGAACAACAGTGCTAACCAGTATGCTCCCGTGCCGCCCATCGTGAAGGCATTGATGCAATTTGATGGACAAGTTGTAGCAAGCTCCTGTCAGTCATTAATATCAATGCTGCTGTGCTTCAAGGAGATCTTCAGAATATCTGTGAAATGTTTTCTTTGACCTCCCTGAAACTTGACCATCTTAGTGTCAATAAAAAATGGACCTGGTTTGGAAAACAATTTTCAGCCATCCAGACAGTGTCCAGGTCATTAAAGCTAACTTTGCAGTTTTGTCTAAATGCTCCTGGAACTAGCTTCAAGGAGGACACTGGCCTTTTGACAGTCCTCCCATTGAATCTTGAGGATGCGGCAGAAAGATTTTTGATGGAATTTCTCTAGCGCTCTTAAGTGTCACTGCTACACAGTCCAGGTCTCACTTCAGTAAAGGACATACGAACAAGGAGTAGACATAGGTAATTTGTCCCCTCGAGCCTGTTCCGCCATTGACTAAGATGGTTGATCTGACAGTAACCTCAAATCTGCATCCCACCATCCTCCATTAACCTGTCACCCTCTTCCTTACCAAAACTCTATTCACCTCTGCCTTAAAAATATTCAGAGACTCTGCTTCTACCACCTCTCCAGGAGGAGAATTCCAAAGGTTCACAACCCCCAGAGAAAGAATTGCACCTCATCTCCATTTTAAATGGGTGACCCCTTATTTTTAAATAGTGACCCCTAGTTCCAGATTCTCCTACAAGATAAAACATCCTCTACCCATCCACCATGTCATGGCCCCTCAGGATCTTGTATCTTTCAATTAATTTGCCTCTTGCTCTTCTAAACACCAAGCCTGGCCTGTCCAACCTTTCCTCACAAAACCACCTCCAGGTACTAGACTGGTAAACCTTCTCTGAACTGCTTCCAATGCATTTACAGTCTTTCTTAAATAAGGTGAACAATATCATGCACAGTACTCCAAATGTGGGGCACAATTCAGCCACTGCATTGTGCTCAGCATGGAGCTGGGTGCTTGGGGAGAATCCCAGGAGACCCCCAAATCAGGCTTTGTGCCGGGCCGATCGCGATTCACCTGACTTGCTATGCCAGACACATTCTGAATTTGGCTATTTTAAATATCCCGATGTCGCAAAAAGCCCCCTCAAGTGGTCATGGACAGAGCAGGGCAGTAGCCCAGCACTCCCCCTGGCAGTGCCAAAGTGCCCAGTTGGCACTGCCAAGGGTCAGGCTGCAGAAAAGCTGTGGGGTGGGGTCCTGAAAGTGGGGGTGTAGAGATTGGGCAGCCTTTCAAAATGGCACCCTGATCTGTGAGGAGCTGTGCTGCAGAGAAAAATTTCATCTCAAATTGTGGCATCAACCGGGGAGAAACTCCCCAAGGCCCAAAATTGCCGTTGAAGAGCGGTCTCATCTCAGCATTGCAGCTGTTGCGAAGCACCCTGCCGAAAGCACTTTGATACTTTGCTGTTGAATTGTGCCCCTGATCTCACTAGTGCTCTGTACAACTGAAGCATAACCTCCCTACTTTTGTATTCCATTCCCTTCACAATAAGTTAGAACTTTCCTAATTACTTGTTTTACTTGCATACTCGCATTTTGTGATTCATGTACTGGTATACCCAAATTCCTCTGAAATCATTCACCGTTTAGATATGCCTTTTTTTATTCTTCCTGCCAAAATGGGCAATTTGACGTTTTCCCACATTATACTCCATTTACTAGATCGTTGCCCACACACTTAATTATATATTTTTGTAGCCTCCTTATGGCCACTTCACAGCTTACTTTCCTACCTATATTTATGTCATCAGCAAATTGGGCAACCATCCCCTCGATCCCTTCATCCAAGTCATTTATGTAAATGAGAAACAGTTGAGGTCTCAGCACTAATTCCTGTGGCACACCCCTCGCCAACCTAAAAAAGACCCATTTATGCCTACTCCCTGGGCTTCCTGCTGACAAACCAATCTTCTATCCATGCCAATCTTACCCCCTATAACATGAGCTTTTATTTTGTGCAATACCTTTGATGTGTTATTATTTTTAATGCCTTCTGGAATACAGTTCAGTATATCCACTGGCTTCCCTTTATCCACTGCATAAGTTACTTCCTCAAAGAACTCCAATATGTTGGCTAAACATGATTTCCTTTTTACAAAACCACATTGACTCTGCCCGATTAGCTTGAATTTATCCAAGTGACCTGCTGTAACTTCTTTAATAATAGCTTCTAATCTTTCCTATAACAGATATTAAGTTAACTGGCTTGTTGTTTCCTGCTTTCTGTCTCCTCCCTCTTTGAATAATGGAGTTGCATTTACTATTGTCCGATCAAATGGGCAGTATGGTGGAACAGTGGTTAGCACTGCTGCCTCACAGCTCCAGGGACCCAGATTCAATTCCTGTCTCAGGTAACTGGCAGTGTGGAGTTTGCACTTTCTCCCCATATCTGCGTGGGTTTCTTCCGGGTGCTCCGGTTTTCTCCCACAGTTCAAAGATGTGTAGGTTAGGTGGATTGGCCATTCTAAATTGCCCCTTAGTGTCCAAAAGGTTAGGTGGGGTTACTGGGTTACAGATGATATAGTGGAGATGTGGGCTTAAGTAGGGTGCACTTTTCAAGGGCTGGTGCAGACTTGATGGGCTGAATGGCCTCCTTCTGCACTGTAAATTCCATGATTCCATGACCTTCCCCAAATCCTGAGCGTTTTGGAAAATTAAAACCAATGCATCAACCAATTCACTAGACATTTCCTTTATGACCCTAGGATAAAGTCCATCTGGACCTGTGCTCTTGTCAATCAGCAGCTCCAACAATCTACTTCTCTGGTGACTAATTTTCTCGAATTCCTCCCTCCCTGAGATCTCCTGTTTTATAGCTGCTCCTGTGACTTGCAAACTCTATAGTGAAGATAGATGGAAAATACCTGTTCCATTCATCTGTCATCTCCTTATTTTTCATTACTAATTCGCTAGACTCATTTTCTATAGGACCAACGCTCACATCTCTTGTTAAAACATTTGAAAATACTCTTACTATCTGCTTTTATATTTCTGGCTAGCTTTCTCATGCTCTAATTTCTCCCACCTTGTTAATCCTATAGTTATCCTTTGCGGTTCATTATATTCTGCCCAATCTTCTGACCTACCACCTCTCTTTGCACAGTTTAATGCAGTTTAAGTTTCATACTATCTTTAACTTTTCTAGTTAACCATGGATAGTGGCTATCCCTTGTAGTTTTTATTACTCATTGGAATGCATCTATTCTGTGCATTCTGAAATATCCCCATAAATGTTCGCCACTGAATCTCTATGGACCTATCTCTTAACCTAATTTTCCAATTCATTTTAGCCAGCTCAGGTTTCATGCCCTCATAATTGCCTTTATTTCAGTTTAAAGACATAGTCCCAGACCCACTCCTCCTCTCCCCCTCAAACTGAATGTAAAATTCAAATCGCATTATGACTTCAACTGCTCTGCACACTAGGACTTCTGTTGACTTGGGGAGGTCTTTGTTGTAATACACTTGCTGCTCTTGTTATCATAAACAATGGCCTTGTGAGAGAGATAGCCGTCAAGGTATAGGAAGTATTCAACATATTTTTGAGTCTCACCTTCAACATATATGGGAGGTGGAATTTTTAAAAATAATAATCTTTATAAGTGTCACAAGTACGCTTACATTAACACCGCAACAAGGTTACTGTGAAAATCTCCTAGTCGCCACACTCCGGCGGCTGTTCGGGTACACAGAGGGAGAAGTCAGAATGTCCAATTCACCTAACAGCACGTACTTCGGGACTTGTGGGAGGAAACCGGAGAACCCACCCTCACCACCCTCTCCCGTAACCCTGCACATTCTTCATTTCCAAATAAAAGTCTAGTTCCCTTTTGAATGCCGTGATTAAACCTGCCTTCACCACACTCTTAGACAGTGCCCGCCAGAGTTTATACATGTTGCATGAAAAGTTTTATGTCATTTCACTTTTTTCAATTACTTTAAACTTGTGTGCTCTCATTCTCGATCCTTTCACGAGTAGAAACAGTTTCTCCCTGCCGACTATGTCCAGACTCCTCATGGTTTTGAATACTGCTGTCAAAACTCCTCTCAGCTTGCTCTTCTCCAAGGAAAACCATCCTAATGTCTCTAACATATTCACAACTTAAGTCAAGGTCCCTGGAACCATTCATGTGAATTTTTCTGCACCCTCTCCAACGGTTTCACATCTTACCTAAATTGCGACACCCAAAACTAGGTGCAATACCCCAGCTGAGGCCAAACTAGTTCTTAAAAAAAGTTGAATTTTACCTCCTTGCTCTTGCACTCAATCCCTGACCAATAAAGCCACACAGACTGTATGCTTTATTGTACTCTCAATTTGTCTTGTCACCGTCAATTAACTTATGCACATATACACCCAGTTCCCCCTGACCTGCACCCTCTTCAGGCTTGTATGCTTTGTGTTTATATTGTCTCCAAAATGTCTTACCAAAATGAATCATTTCACATCTCTCTACACTGAACTTAGTCTCCCACCTGACCCCCCATTCCAGCAACTTGTCTATGATCTTTTGAAGTTCTACACTATCCTCTTCACAGTTCACAAAAATATTACAAAGTTTTGTATCACCCCATAAATTTTGAAATTGTGCCTTGTACACCAAGGTCAGATAACAGCAAGGATCCCGTCTCTGACCCCTGAGGAACTCCATTACAATCTTTCCTCCTGGCAGAAAACTTCCATTAACTCCTTCTCTGTTTCCTGTCACTCAGCCAACTTTGCTTCCTAGTTGCTATTGTTCATTTTATTCCATGAGCTATAACTGTGCTCACAAGCTTGTTGGGCACATTGTATAAAATGTCCCTTGGAGGTCCATATTTTTTATTTATTATGTACATCACATCAATAGCATTATCCTCACTGATCTTTTCTGTTACTTCTTCAAACAAACTCCAGCAAACTCTAGTTAAACATGATTCTCCCTCAACAAATCCCTGCTGGCTTTTCATAATTAACCCAAATTTGTCCATGTGACTCTTAATTTCCCATCACCTGAAGTTCAACTGACTGTCCGTATTTGTTGGGCTTATCTTTACATTCATCTTTGAACAAGGGTATAACATTTGCAATTGTCCAGTCTTCTGGAGCCACCCAAGTCCAAGGAAGACTGGAGAAATATGGTCAGCGACTACACAACATCATGTACATGAAGGCAAGCATCCAGCAGAGGGCAGCAGAGTAGAGCTACTGATCAGCTGTTCTGGGGAAATTTGCATACGTGCAGTGCGGTCAGCCTAATTTGAAGGTGTACCTGCGAAGGAGACCCGAGGAGTTTGAGTGAAGGCAAGCATCCAGCAGAGGGCAGCAGAGCAGAGCTACTGATCAGCTGTTCTGGGGAAATTTGCATACGTGCAGTGCGGTCAGCCTAATTTGAAGGTGGTTTGTGGAGGGGCTGTTGTCAAGTGACAGATTTCATCTGTGGGAAGTGCACCCAACTCCAGCTCCTCAAAAACCGTGTTAGGGACCTGGAGCTGGATGTACTTCGGATCATTCGGGAGGCAGAGGGGGTCATAGATAGAAGCTTCAGGGAGGTAGTTACACCAAAGACTGGAGATAGATGGGTAACTGTAAGTGGGACTGGGAAGAAGCAGTCAGTGCAGGGACCCCCTGCGGTCGTTCCCCTGAGTAACAAGTATACCGTTTTGGATACTAGTGGGGGGGGGGGGGACTTACCAGGGGTAAGCCATGGGGTACGGGCCTCTGGCACGGAGTCTGTCCCTGTTGCTCAGAAGGGAAGGGGGGAGAGGAGCAGAGCAGAAGTAATTGGGGACTCAATAGTCAGGGGCACAGATAGAAGATTTTGTGGGAGCGAGAGAGACTCACGTTTGGTATGTTGCCTCCCAGGTGCAAGGGTACGTGATGTCTCGGATCGTGTTTTCCGGGTCCTTAAGGGGGAGCAGCCCCAAGTCGTAGTCCACATTGGCACTAACGACATAGGTAGGAAAGGGGACAAGGATGTCAGGCAGGCCTTTAGGGAGCTAAGCTGGAAGCTCAGAGCAAGAACAAACAGAGTTGTTATCTCTGGGTTGTTGCCCGTGCCACGTGATAGTGAGACGAGGAATAGGGAGAGAGAGCAATTAAACACGTGGCTACAGGAATGGTGCAGGCTGGAGGGATTCAGATTTCTGGATAACTGGGGCTCTTTCTGGGGAAGGTGGGATCTCTATAGACAGGATGGTCTATATCTGAACCTAAGGGGCACCAATATCCTGGGGGGGGAGATTGTTAGTGCTCTTTGGGGGGGTTTAAACTAATTCAGCAGGGGCATGGGAACCTGGATTGTGGTTTTGGGGTACGGGAGATTGAGAGTATAGAGGTCAGGAGCACAGATTTGACTTCGCAGGAGGGTGCCAGTGTTCAGGTAGGTGGTTTGAAGTGTGTCTACTTCAATGCCAGGAGTATACGAAATAAGGTAGGGGAACTGGCAGCATGGGTTGGTACCTGGGACTTCGATGTTGTGGTCATTTCAGAGACATGGGTAGAGCAGGGACAGGAATGGTTGTTGCAGGTTCCGGGGTTTAGGTGTTTTAGTAAGCTCAGAGAAGGGGGCAAAAGAGGGGGAGGTGTGGCGCTGCTAGTCAAGGACAGTATTACGGTGGCGGAAAGGATGCTAGATGGGGGACTCTTCTTCCGAGGTAGTATGGGCTGAGGTTAGAAACAGGAAAGGAGAGGTCACCCTGTTGGGAGTTTTCTATAGGCCACCTAATAGTTCTAGGGATGTAGAGGAAAGGATGGCGAAGATGATTCCGGAAAAGAGCGAAAGTAACAGGGTAGTTGTTATGGGAGACTTTAACTTTCCAAATATTGACTGGAAAAGATATAGTTCGAGTACATTAGATGGGTCGTTCTTTGTACAATGTGTGCAGGAGGGTTTCCTGACACAATATGTTGACAGGCCAACAAGAGGCGAGGCCACATTGGATTTGGTTTTTTGGGTAATGAACCAGGCCAGGTGTTAGATCTGGAGGTAGGTGAGCACCTTGGAGACAGTGACCACAATTCGGTGACCTTTACGTTAGTGATGGAAAGGGATAAGTATACCCCGCAGGGCAAGAGTTATAGCTGGGGGAAGGGCAATTATGATGCCATTAGACATGACTTAGGATGTGTAGGTTGGAGAAGTAGGCTGCAAGGGTTGGGCACACTGGATATATGGAGCTTGTTCAAGGAACAGCTATTGCGTGTTCTTGATAAGTACGTACCAGTCAGGCAGGGAGGAAGGGGTCGAGCGAGGGAACCGTGGTTTACCAAAGAAGTGGAATCTCTTGTTAAGAGGAAGAAGGAGGCCTATGTGAAGATGAGGCGTGAAGTTTCAGTTGGGGCGCTTGATAGTTACAAGGAAGCGAGGAAGGATCTAAAGAGAGAGCTAAGACGAGCAAGGAGGGGACATGAGAAGTCTTAGGCAGGTAGGATCAAGGAAAACCCAAAAGCTTTCTATAGGTATGTCAGGAATAAAAGAATGACTAGGGTAAGAGTAGGGCCAGTCAAGGACAGTGTTGGGAAGTTGTGTGTGGAGGCTGAGGAGATAAGCGAGATACTAAATGAATACTTTTCGTCAGTATTCACTCAGGAAAAAGATAATGTTGTGGAGGAAAATGCTGAGACCCAGGCTATTAGAATAGATGGCATTGAGGTGCGTAGGGAAGAAGTGTTGGCAATTCTGGACACGGTGAAAATAGATAAGTCCCCGGGGCCTGATGGGATTTATCCTAGGATTCTCTGGGAAGCCAGGGAAGAGATTGCTGAGCCTTTGGCTTTGATTTTTATGTCATCATTGGCTACAGGAATAGTGCCAGAGGACTGGAGGATAGCAAATGTGGTCCCTTTGTTAAAGAAGGGGAGTAGAGATAACCCCGGTAACTATAGGCCGGTGAGCCTCACGTCTGTTGTGGGTAAAGTCTTGGAGAGGATTATAAGAGATACGATTTATAATCATCTAGATAGGAATAATATGATTAGGGATAGTCAGCATGGTTTTGTGAAGGGTAGGTCATGCCTCACAAACCTTATCGAGTTATTTGAGAAGGTGACTGAACAGGTAGACGAGGGTAGAGCAGTTGATGTGGTGTATATGGATTTCAGTAAAGCGTTTGATAAGGTTCCCCACGGTCGGCTATTGCAGAAAATACGGAGGCTGGGGATTGAGGGTGATTTAGAGATGTGGATCAGAAATTGGCTCGTTGAAAGAAGACAGAGGGTGGTGGTTGATGGCAAATGTTCAGAATGGAGTTCAGTTACGAGTGGCGTACCACAAGGATCTGTTCTGGGGCCGTTGCTGTTTGTCATTTTTATAAATGACCTAGAGGAGGGCGCAGAAGGTTGGGTGAGTAAATTTGTAGACGACACTAAAGTCGGTAGAGGCCTTTATTGGTAGAGGGATTGAGTTCCGGAGCCATGAGGTCATGTTGCAGCTGTACAAAACTCTGGTACGGCCGCATTTGGAGTATTGCGTACAGTTCTGGTCGCCTCATTATAGGAAGGACGTGGAAGCTTTGGAACGGGTGCAGAGGAGATTTACCAGGATGTTGCCTGGTATGGAGGGAAAATCTTATGAGCAAAGGCTGATGGACTTGAGGTTGTTTTCGTTAGAGAGAAGGTTAAGAGGTGACTTAATAGAGGCATACAAAATGATCAGAGGGTTAGATAGGGTGGACAGTGAGAGCCTTCTCCCGCGGATGGAGGTGGCTAGCACGAGGGGACATAGCCTTAAATTGAGGGGTAATAGATATAGGACAGAGGTCAGAGGTAGTTTTTTTACGCAAAGAGTGGTGAGGCCGTGGAATGCCCTACCTGCAACAGTAGTGAACTCGCCAACATTGAGGGCATTTAAAAGCTTATTGGATAAGCATATGGATGATAATGGCATAGTGTAGGTTAGATGGCCTTTAGTTTTTGACTTCCCATGTCGGTGCAACATCGTGGGCCGAAGGCCCTGTACTGCGCTGTATCGTTCTATGTTCTATATCCCTCAGTATGCTTGGATGCATCTCATCTGGTCATGGTGCATTATCATGTTAAGCATAGGCAGCCTAATTAATACTCCCTCCTTAGCTTTTTTTTAAATTTCAGTCTATTAATTCTTTCACCATGACCAAGGTAGCATCTTCTTCCTTGGTAAAAACAGATGCAAAGTATTCATTTAACAGTTCCAGCCATTCACCCTGTTTCTCTGCAAATTCCCCATTTGGTCCCTAATCAGCCCTACATCTTTTACCACCCTTTTTCTATTTGCATGCCTATATATTCCCTTTTATGTTAGCTGCCAGTCTCTTTTCATTCACCCTCTTTGCTCTTCTTACTTGCCCTTCACTTTCCCTTTGAACCTTGCATATCGAGCCTGGTTCTCCATCGAGATACCCACCTGAATATATAAATGGCTCAATAAAATATTTTTAAAAAACTAAATGTTTGATCTCTGTTCATTTTAATTTGTCTGTTACAGTAAAAGGCTTCAAAGTGAAATCTTACCTTTTGGTATTTCCATTGATCATTTGAGAAATGCATCTTTTTCAACGTTATTGGTCTCTACAATCATCGTAACACCAGTACATAGAACATAGAACAGTACAGCACAGAACAGGCCCTTCGGCCCTCAAAGTTGTGCCGAGCCATGATCACCCTACCCAAACCCACATATCCACCCTATACCCGTAACCCAACAACCCCCCCCCTTAACCTTACTTTTTTTAGGACACTACGGGCAATTTAGCATGGCCAATCCACCTAACCTGCACATCTTTGGACTGTGGGAGGAAACCGGAGCACCCGGAGGAAACCCACGCACACAGGGGGAGGACGTGCAGACTCCACACAGACAGTGACCCAGCCGGGAATCGAACCTGGGACCCTGGAGCTGTGAAGCATTTATGCTAACCACCATGCTACCCTGCTGCCCCCTAATTCCAGATGTAATTCCATATCATCTGCCTCTCAATTTTCACACCATCCAATACCTCTACCATCTCCATATCTACCAATGTCTTAGTAAATTTCTCCTCCTTAATAAACACCAACATATGTACTCATTAAGTATTCTAGCCTTGCCCTATGCTTCTAAGCATATATCACCCTCTAACATTTTCATGCTGGTAGGACATTTTTGGATTTTCTTTTATGTTGACTATCAATTTTTTTATGTTCACTCTTTGCCGGTCTTATTTTTATCTTATATGCCCTCTTAAATTATTGTTGGTCTGGTTCTTTCTTGAAGAATTGACCTGACAGATATAACTCACTTTTGTTTCACCATATTTTCTATTTCCGGTCAGCACGGTAGTGCTATCCGTGAGGAGTTTGTACATTCTCCCTGTGTCTGCATGGGTCTCACCCTCACAACCCAAAGATGTGTAGGGTAGGTGAATTCATCACGCTAAATTGCCGCTTAATTGGAAAAAACAAATTGGGTACTCTAAATTTATTTTTAAAATTTTAATAAGTATTTTCTATTTCTATTGCCATTCTTGGAGCCTGGGCTTTTTCCCCCCTATCTTTTGCCCTGGTTGAAATGTACCTAGATTGCACCTGAAGCATTTCCTCTTTGAAGATCACCCATTGCATTACAGTTTTACCATGGTCATATCATTTTGCATCCCAGTGAAATTAGCCCCCTTCCAATTTAGCCTATTTTAGATAGTTCCTTGCACTTTGCAACGTAAGGTTTGGACTAGATGATCACTCTTGCTTAAGTGTTCTCCCAAAGAGACCTGATCCACTTGGGCTTTTTAATTTCCCAGTACCAGATCCAACAGTGCCTTCTTTCCAGCAGGACATACTGGTCAAGGAAGTTATCCCCTGTTTATATTTACTCTACCACTATCAATGTAGGAATCACAAAAGATTAGCCTCCTTGGTAGCCCGGAGACGGATATTGTTGGAATGGAGGGACCCGGGGACCCCCGAAACCATGGGGTCTGGGTGAATGACCTGGCAGAGTTTCTCAGGCTGGAAAAATAAAAATCACCTTGAGGAAGTCTATGCAGGGGTTTTCCCGGAGGTGGCAGCCATTTATCGACTTCTTCGAGAAAAGTTAAGATGTCAGCAGGTATAGAAAGTAATTAGGAAACCTCATAGAATGTTACCATTCATCATAAGAGAATTTGATCCAAATGTAGCGAGGTTATGCTTCAGTTATACAAATCATTAGTGAGACCACATTTGGAGTACTATGCACAGTATTTTTCATCTTATTTAAGGAAGTATGTAAATGCATTGAAAGCAGTTGAGAGAAGGTTTAAAAGAACAAAGTACAGCACAGGAACAGGCCCTTCTGCCCGAAAAGGGCAGGTTGTCTTAGAAGGAAAGGTTGGACAAGCTAGACTTGTATTTGCTGGAATTTAGAAGAGTAAGAGGCAACTTGATTGAAACTTCAAAGACCCTGAGGAGTATTGACAGAGTTGATGTGGAGAGGATGTTTCCTCTTGTGGGAGGATCTAGGACATGGGGTCACTGTTTAAAAATAAGGGGTCAGACATTTAAAACGGAGGTGAGGTAAAATATTTGCTCTCGGAGTGTCATGAGTCTTTGGAACTCTCTTCCTGAGAAGATGGTGGAGGCAGAACCTTGAATATTTTTAAGGCAGATGTGGATAAATTCTTATTAAACAAGGGGTGATAGGTTATTGGGAGTAGGCAGAATGCACATTGAGGTTATCAGATTAGCCATGATCTATTAAATGATGGTGCAGGCTCAAGTCACTAAATCACCTACTCCTGCTCCATGTTCATATCCTGATTGATATTTGGACAAATAACCAATATCCCCACTCTATATTCTTGCACATCTATGATTCCATGCAGATTTGATCCTCTACCCGCCACAGAATACCCACAGTAGGGTGACACATCTGGGACGGGATTTTCCCAAATGGGCGTGATGGCCCGACGCCAGCGTAAAAAACGCCGCGAACCACTCTGGTGTCGGGCTGACCAGAAGTAGCCGAATTCTCCACACTTCTGGGGGCCGGCGCCGGACGGGTTGGCGCCACATGGTGCCGAAGGGACTGCGCGAGTTAGAGCCGACGTGGTTCAGCGCATGCGCAGACCGGCTGGTGTATTCTGGTGTATACCCCCAGGTATACCCCCATGGCAGAGCCCTACATAGGCCGTCGCGGAAGGAAGAAGTGCCCCCACGGCACAGGCACCCGCAGATCGGTGGGACCTGATCGCAGGCCAGGCCAACGTGGGGACCTCCCCGGGGTCAGATTACCCTCTCCCCACCCCTGAGGACCACAGCAGCCAATTTACCGGCCAGGTCCCGCCTTGTGGGACCATGTCCACTCCACGCCGGCGGGACTGGCCAGAAACCGACGGCCGCTCGGCCCATCGGAGCCCAGAGAATTGCAGGTGTGGCGTGATCCCCGCCCCCGACGAAAACCAGCACCGGAGAATCCAGTCACCGGCGTTAGAGTGGGATTTAAGCTGCCCCCCCAAGGATTCTCCGACCTTGCGAGGGTCTGAGAATCCAGCCCCTTTTGTCTCAACTCCAAGAACCCACCACCTTCTCTGTTTTTTATGAACACTTTCATATCCTTGAATATTAAGTTCTCCACCTTGACCATTTTAAGCCAGATTTTTATTATTGCCGCCACATCATATTTTCATATGGCTATCTTTTTACATATGTGCATTGTAAACTTTTGTATATCCTCACAGTCCTTCTTTGTCCTCTCCCTTCTTGTGTGCTGTGCAGCACTCTCGCTTTATGCACCTTACTTCCCTTTTCTACCTGCTGATGCCCATTCTTCTGCCAATTTAGTTTAAATCCTTCCCATCCACACTAATGAACTTCCCCTGCGGGAACACCGGTCCCGGTCCCAGTCCTGTAGAGGTGTAAGCTATCTCTAAGTTTGGTACCTCCTGCACTATGCCTCCAGCCACACATTGATCCTCCCCATCCTTCTATTCCTACTCTCACTAGCAGAGTGACCCAGAGGTTACTACCTTCAAGGTCCAACTTTAACTTCCAAAAATTAAAATCTACTCCTGAAAAGCATGCTGAAACATGATATCAGATCTTTATGTTGTGGCACAGAATTCTGTTATTAAAGTTCATGTAACAGTGTACAATGTCATTCAAACAATGGACCTGGACTCTAAACTCAAATTGCCCCATCTAATTCCTGGGCTCTAGACACATTGTGGCTACCTGAAGTTCCACATGCCGCTTGAAATGTTGACTCAGTGCATCCTTAATTGATCGAACCACATCCTGCGGTGTCGTCACCTTGCTAGAGAGCACTGCAGAAGAAAACATATGCATTAAGTATCCTCCCACATATGAACATTCTGAATCTCCACCTGAGATGTTACATGCCAAGAGATTGGGTTGATAATCTTTCCTTAAGTCAACAACCCACAAGCAAAACTTAGAAAATTAATATACAAGGCAAACAATGACAACTCCACAGAATGGAGGCTATTGTTAAATAAAGAGATGGACACATATAAACAAATGCATTAATCATTAGACATAGCAGGTAGGTAATGTACTGTTAATAAATGTTTGGCACTGTCAGTATTGCCACAGGGAATTATTACCTAAATAATAGCAGATTATTAATTTATTTGAAATGATCAACATGAACTGAAAACAGAATTTTGATACACAGTTTAAGGTCGATATTTTTCTCCAATATGGTTTTAGTACTTCAGTTAAATATTTCTCGCAATGATATAGTAAATTCTTATTTCCTCCTTCTTTCCCTTTGAAATTTGCTCACACTAACATGTTATGTCTTTCCCAACTCATAAGATCATTACTAAAACTAGCTTCAAGAACTTAGAACTTCATAACCAAGAAGTTGACTAAAAGTTGACAGAATGATCTGCAGCACCTCCATTTGATAGCAGTCCAGTTTCTACTTGGTCTACATGCCTGAATCAGAAAGATTTTGTTACAAGTCCCACTTCACTTACAGTCTAGGCTGATTCTGAAGTGCAACACTAAAAGAATTGCATTGCTGGAAGTGCTAGCATTTGGTTGAAACTGAAGTGCCATCTACCTGCCCCGGTTATTCCCAGTGGACATTTAATATCCCATTGAACTTTTCAAAGCGGAATTGGATGCATTCTTGGTTCCTGCAAAAACAGAGAATTTCCACCTTTGATTCTTCTTTACTGGTCACGCACACATGGTAATGATTAGATTCTATGGGTGAGATTTTCCAGCCCCCCACTGCAACATCTTTTGCAGCGGTGGAGGCGGTCTGCTATTGGCCGGCGGCAGCATCTTCCAGTCCCACTGCGGGATTTTGCAGTCCCGATGCTGTCATCAGAATTTCCCGTTGTTCACACCCGCCCCTGCTGGGGAACCCATGGTGGGAGGTCGCCGTTGGCAGGACCGGAAGACCCTGTCAGTGGGAATGACCAGAAAATCCCACCGTGCGGTGGAATTATCCATAGCAAGAAAAAGGTTTGGGTGCATATAGGGAGATAATTGACATTGGGTAGGGATCCTGGCATCATCCCACCCTGTTCTGGGTTTCATCTGGATGGGAGTGAAGATGAGCAGAAAAATCCCCATGCTGCTGTCAAATAAGTAATTTAAGTATTCAGATCACAAAACATGGTTATAACCCTCAACTTCAATTCCATATTTAACAGCAGGGCACCAGTTTCCTACCTGTCAACAACTCCCTACTGTCTGGGGCATGTACACAGTGGGCAGAGGCTCTTCAATGAAACTGAAACTGGGAAGACTCCAATTAACGGAACTGAACAGGTCCAGCCATGGCCAAGTCAGGAACTGCTGTCCTCGCACCTGAGGATGCTACAATATGTGATTGTTAATTTCCTGAAAGTCACTTCACCACTTTAGCTGCAGCCTTCACTACAGCAGGGGAACAGCTCAACTCTGACAAAGAGCAAAAGGAGCAACAACAAACAGCATCAGAAGTTTCTCCTCAGCCACATACCCTTCTATAATGCAACGGCTATGGACCCCAAACGGGGTCTACAGGCAGAGAAACAACTTTCCCAACACATCTGAGCACCAATGCCTCATGGCTGACATCTGTAGCCTCCCGGAACAAAACTTCCTTCTCAGCAGAGCAGTTGGGTATGCATCATCAGTGGTTGATCGGACGCCTGTTACTGCAGGAAGCCCCCATGCTGTATCCTACCCCAATAATCAAATCTGCCTCTCACCGGCTTGTGTGCTCTCTTCTATAAGCAGAGAAGTGTTAAGTGTTCATAACAGCTTGTTGTCCTTTCCTCCCCATGCAATCTGGGGAGTGTGGCTTTTGAGATAGCAATAGGCCGAGTGGTTGTTGGTTTTTCTGATGAAGATATGAGGTACCGAGGCAGGGAGGAGTAAATGCAACTGCAAGGAATTTTGTCTTGAGGGATGATGTACGAGAGAATGTTGCAATAGGGAAGAGTGCTTGGCATCTAAAGTGCTATGCCACTCACCTGATACCATCCTCGATGATCTTAGATCATCTTGGCGACTGTCCCAATGTTGGAACTTATTCTGCTGGCTTCCTTATCCACTTTCATCCATGGCTGTTTTGTTAGTGCTGATGCCCTCATTCTCCTGTCCTTGTGAGAGCTCATGGCTTATATCAACTGACTTTAGTCACCAGTCACTCTGACTCCAGCAGAAATACCGAACTAGAAAAAGGGTGCTTGGTAGTATGTTAAGATTTCATATAGCCTGACAGAATGTAAATTCTTCCACCTAATGAATTCAAGAGATCACATATGATATGATAAATTATAACAATCAAGATTCCAAAGATGAGGATTCACGTCCAACCTCTGTGTTTGGCTACATTTTGCTAGATAATGAGCAGGTAAAGGCACACACTCGTTTATTTGGGATACAAGAACCTTGACACTAAATACAAGCACATATCCAATCCAAAAATCGAACACTCTCAGTTCTTTGCGGAAAGATGCATCCCTTCCTTTCGGTATGCACACAGATTAAAATGGATGGAATACTACCCCTCCTCGATAGAGTGAGTGCCATAAAGAAGAATGTGTGCCCATCTCTTTTTTAAGCATGTTCCTCACATTGTCCATTCAAGAAGCTGCTGTGTCAGAATGTGAAGACACTGCCATTTGGTTTCTCATGGCAAGAAAGCTACCAGTCAAGAATATCAGTGAGGAAGCCCCAATTCACCAAGACAAGAGACAGCCTAATTCTCTTAAACCTCAAGCCCAACTTCAGCCCAAACAGGAATAGTTGTTTGGAATATGGTGAAAAATACCAGGCCCACTACATATTCTACAAGCCCTCAGATACTTTATTGTCTGGCTTGTTTCTGCATCGCATGAGCATTCAGGAATCAAACTATTAGGGTACTTAGTCACTTTCTATCTGGCTGTAAAATGAACAGTATAAATAGGCGATGTACCAAGAAAGGTAGAAAATTCAGTCACAAACAAAAACAGAAAATACTAGACAATCTCAGCAGATCTGACAGCATCTGTGAAGAGAAAAGGGAGCTAACGTTTTGAGCCTATTTACAGATACTAACAGACCTGAAGTATTTTCTGTTTTCATTTCGCATCCAGCACCCACAGTTAATTTGCTTTTATCTTCATATAAATTTCAATACTGTACTCCCGTTTTTTTTCCACAATGATTTTGAGTAAAATCACAGATCATTAACAAACATTTTGCTGAACTACATTTTCAAGTTGGTCTTTAAAATAATGCACAATTGAGACTTAAACAAGTTATTACTTGGCTATTTTGCTTGGAGTTGCTCATGTACAGACTGAATGAGATTGAGTGTGCTTCAACCAGATGCTGGTGGAGATCAAGTGAGATTGCATATGTGTAATTTGAAGGCCAACAATAAAAAGAGCCAGATACTTACACGGATAAGAACCTCATCATAAAGAGGAAGAAGAGCCAAGGTAAATCAAAGATGAAATTTCTCCTGAAGGTACATGTATAAACGGCCTACAAAGTTGGGGTCAATCGTATATAAACAATTGGGCCCAACTGCAGAGTTATGGTAACAATAGCTGAGGGAAAGAACACAAGCTCCAGGGGGGAAAAGTAAGCTCCACGCTCCAGAGACGCACAGCATCTGGAACAAAATGGCAGTGCAGACAGATGGAAAATACAGAAGACAACTTTATAGCTACCTTTCATTATTGAGGGAATTTTGAGTTTCCATGGTCTGCTATATTAGTAAATTACTTACACAGCTATCCATCCAAGAGGATCAGAAATACGTTTTTTTAAATACCAGAACCAAACTGAACGAAACAACAGCCTTGAAGTTATTTCTTTTGTTTGTCAGTTCTTTATGGGTCCATATTTCAGTCAATTAATGTGCTAAATTTCTTATTTGAACCAAAGACAAATAACATGCAATACACGATTATAAATGCTTATCGTACCAGCCTCCCCGGACAGGCGCCGGAATGTGGCGACTAGGGGCTTTTCACAGTAACTTCATTGAAGCGTACTCGTGACAATAAGCGATTTTCATTTTTCATTTCATCTTGATGCATGAATAAATAATTTCACAAAATATCAATATTTACTGTTTGCTTCATTTAATCATGCAGATGTCTTCACTTCTTTAAAGCTAAAATCGAATAGCCTCCAAAGATCAGCTCATAGATTGTGATCTGCGAATAACTGCACCCATCGTTTTAAATAAAGGCAGCATGCCATGTTTACGCTGAACGTTAATTTGCATGATTTCTGCAAGCTGTCAGTGCTAGTGCAGTTTTTTGACTGTTCACATGAACCGGGTGTCCAAAATTGCTGAGATCTCAACTATTTACAAGCTATATTAATGACTTTCATGAAGAGTATTGCAGCCAAGCTTGCTGATAATAGGAAAACAAGCTGAGAGAATACAAAGAATTTGTAATGTGATATCGATGGGTTAAATTCAGCAGATGGAGTACAATGCTTACATTGAAATGTCAAGGCTGCTGGAGAGGTCCAGCACCAACACAGCACAGGGCTTTGCCACAGCATGTTTGTGGATTCAACAATAATGCATCAACAATGGTTGATTGACTCAGCTTCCAGAAAACCTGAGTCAATGACTCAATGCTGTAAGGGAAGCTCAGGGTGCTCTCATTTCAATTGATTTTGGAGCCATGCAAAGACGGATGTCACTTTGGCTGCAGGTAACAGTATTTAAAGGAACTTTCAGGGTATTGCAACAGTCCAGCAATCTGCCCTCCAACAGATTACTAGGATTGTTCAGGCACCATACAAGGGGATTGGCAGCAGTCCCATGGAGCACGAACCTGCTAACCTCTCTCAGGAAGACAGCACTTATTTGATGTTTCCAATCAGATAGCCAACGACCCTGTAGACTACTGCTGTCTAGGTCAAAACGGTGCAGTTTGAAGTCAGATCGCCTTAGCCCAGAGTCACTAAAGGTGGTCCATCAAGGCCACCTTGCAATCTCCACTACTGAAAGTGCACAGACCTCCAGTAGCCACTGGAGTAGCATTTCATAAGATGAGCAGGATGGGTAAAGCAAAGACACAATGAAGACAGGCACTAAGGGAATACACAAGGGTGAAGAGTTTATGGAAATGGCATGATGTGATTTATAGAAGTGTGTAATTTTATAAAGGATTTTATTTTTGCATTGTGGCCAATGTGATGTGTTGATCGGTTACAGGTAAGGAGTGTGGGACTGTTGGTAAAAAAGGAATTATAATTACAGCTGCTGGTTTAGCAGCCTTCCATCTCATGACAATGGTTTGCACATGGTGGTCACCTTTGTGTTAACTATCACCAGATGTGACTCAGGAGTCCCATTCTGGAATGGCAGTCTCTGCCACATTAGCTGCAGAGGAAGGCAATGGATTGAGACGGTGCAAAATTTACTCGTCTCTATTTTCTCTGGGGCCTCTCATATACCTGAGCTTCTTGTTTCTAGTCGCCTCTTCCAATATCCTTCCAAACAGTTAACCTGCAAGGATCTTGGGCCCTCTGAGCTCCAAACTGAAGCAGATGGCAGATTAGCATCTTGAGGATGTTTGACATGTGGTCAGCACTGCCCATCTGTGGGACACAACGGTCCCTCTCACCATTGGAGACAGCCCATTGCACCTGGTCTCTACACCAATTGAGTTGGGCTTACCACAGTCTCCTCTGTTGTGTCAACACTCGTCAGCGAAATTGGAGTGTTCTTTCTAGGGCGCAAGTCTGGGTAAAACATGGAGAGCCTGGGCTGCCATAAGATCAGGATCTCGATCTTAAGCTCCCCTGGTTGTGTCCAAAGGAAAGCAAACACTACATTTGACTAGGCTGCAGACGTTGCCGGCATGATGACATATTTAGACATCAATCCTTTGGGTTTCACTCCAGATTTTCTGCCCAACGTACTCGAACGGCAGTGGATCTACATGGCCATAGCTGGGAGTTTGATTGGCGGATGCCAGGCATGCCCACATGCCTGTAGGTCTGCAGAGTCCATGTCTGGGGCTCAAACCTCTTCCAAGTTACTGGTATTGCACTCAAATTAGTTGTTCACAGACAGCACAGGCAGAAAAGGGACTTTCCAGGATGCAGTCACTTTACTTCCTTTTACCACCAAAAATTCCGGCCAGCCCCACCAGAACAGTCCAGGCAGTGAAATTGTTCTGTTCAGCATGCCAATTTTCTTTTCTACACATTTCTTGTGGCAGCATGGCTCTCACCAAAAACATGCTGCGACCATGTGTGAGGGCTGTGAACCAGGAGCCATGCCATCAGTGTATAACTTTTGTTGCCAAATAGCCACCGTTTGATTTGTTGTGGTGGCCGAAGTACTTGGGTGCAGCAGACCGCCACAAAATGAAAGTATCATGAATGCTGCCATTGATCTAAATGATGCACATTCTGTGGTTAAGCATTAACTTGAGGAAGTGGAATCCCTTTTGGTCCTGATAGATAACACATTGGCATGCAGCACCTGCAAAGCCATGGGTATGCAAACTAAAGATACTGAAAATATCTCCACCTCCAACCTGGAAGAGGTCTGATACATAGCTAATACAGTCCTTGCCATGTGGTGCAGTAATGGCTAAAGTAGATGGCAGAAGTACCCATTAAAATAAACACCCTGTGAAGATATGGGCTCCTGCCAAGAACCCTTCTCGCTACCTTCGCTTCCTTCTTCTTATCCTGTTCTATTTGACCTTTGCTCTTTCGCCCAGTCCTACTCTATTCCAAGAGGAAACCCGAAGTCAGCAAGATGTCCTTGACTTGCTGCAATGTGGAGGAACACAATCTCATCTTCCGGTTAGGCATGCTACATCGAATTCAACAACTTCAGATGATCAGCTCTACCCCACCTCGACCCCTTTGTTTTCATCCCATTTCATTTTAACTGTCTTTTACCATTTCTTTCTTTCTTGTCTTTATGTGGGCAGCACGGTAGCACTAGTGGCTAGCACTGTGGCTTCGCAGCGCCAGAGTCCCAGGTTCGATTCCCCACTGGGTCACTGTCTGTACAGAGTCTGCACGTTCTCCCCGTGTCTGCGTGGGTTTCCTCTGGGTGCTCCGGTTTCCTCCCACAGTCCAGGTTAGGTGGATTGGCCATACTAAATAGCCCTTAGTGTCCAAAAATTTAAAAAGGTTAGGAGTTATTGGGTTACGGGGATAGGGTGGAAGTGAGGCCTTAATGTGGGTCGGTGCAGACTTGATGGACCGAATGGCCTCCTTCTGCACTGTATGTTCTATGTATATTCTATGTATCTTATCACCCTTTCCTTACCTTTTCTCCCCTTTGCTTTACCCTTCCCCCCACATCTACATCTGTCACAGTTTATACTCTGATGTTAGTTTCTCTTCTGTTTGGCCTTTCATACCTTTTGTTCCCTCTGGGGACTGCCATTAGCACTTTTTCCCCTTGGTTTCTGTTGCTATTAGCACTCTGTTCCCTTGGTGTCTGTGGCTATGACTCATCTTTCATGCTCTCCCTCCACAGTATAAATATTTCCCACTTTCTCTGTCTTTTAGCTTTGACAAAGGGTCACCTGGACTCAAAACGTTAGCTCTTTTCTCTCCCTACAGATGCTGCCAGACCTGCTGAGATTTTCCAGCATTTTCTCTTTGGTTTCAGATTCCAGCATCTGCAGTAATTTATCCAGATGTCCTTCATCACCTGCCATACAACCACCTGTATCTTGAAGCAGTAATGGTGAGAAGCAAGCATTTATAGAATTGTACCAACAGAGGGAAAAATAAAATCAGCCAACAACTAATTTACAAATAGCCGATAGCCCCTTTAAATAACACTGGGGTGGAATGCTCCTTGCTGCTGTATGTGAGAGCTTAAGATAAAGCATTGGTTGGAGTATTCCAAAATGGCAGTACTGTAATAGCATCAAATCAGCAATACATGCTCATTGGTGTCGTGAACAGTCTGCCCTGCATATCTCCAGCAAACATTAGCTGAAATCAAAGTCGAATGATGACCATGAAACTATTGTCGATTGCTATAAAACCCCAACTGGTTTACGAGGGGTTGGTTTAGCATAGTGGGCTAAACAGCTGGCTTGTAACACAGAACAATGCCAGCAGCGCGGGTTCAATTCCCGTACTGGCCTCTCCAAACAGGCTGCGGATCGTGGCAACTCGGGGCTTTGCACAGTAACGTCATTGAAGCCTACTTGTGACAATAAGATATTATTTTATTATTATTAGTGGTATTTAAGGAAGGAAATCTGCCACCGTTACATGACAGGCCTACACATCACTCCAGATCCAGAGCAGTGTGTTGACTCTTAAATGCTCCATCAAAGGCAATTCTAAATTATGGCTCAGCCGGCGATGCCCACATTTCATGAAATAATGTTTTAAAAAATATTGTCGCTAGCTATTTTTTTTGATGTGGAGATGCCAGCGTTGGACTGGGGTGAGCCCAGTAAGAAGTCTTACAACACCAGGTTAAAGTCCAACAGGTTTGTTACAAACACTAGCTTTCGGAGCGCTGCTCCTTCTTCAGGTTCATGAGAACCAGATTTACCTGAGGAAGGAGCAGTGCTCCAAAAGCTAGTGTTTGTAACAAACCTGTTGGACTTTAACCTGGTGTTGTAAGGCTTCGTTCTATTTTTTTTTGAATCAAGGAAGCTAATTAGAGGCCATGGTTCAGGACATCAATAAATTCAAAAACAATGGAAGCATAGATAGATATGGGATAGATCCAAGTTTCTAGGTATTAATTTCAGAAATTGAGTGACAGGTGCCACAATGGAATTGTTCAGTAGACTATTCTCGACAGCAATATAAAGTGTTTAAACAAAGAAGATTTTCATTTCCAATTCCAGAGCTACAAAAGTACTGAAATATAATTGCATACTGCACCTGACAGGTAAGACTCCTACACTACCCATCTGCTATGAAAGCTTATCTAATCGTGTATATATAAACTGATCTTACGCTAGCCTTTATGTTATGACAGGCAACATAACTAACTTAATATGTGCAATACATGAATTTTCGCCCAAATCATTCTATTGTATGTAAAAACAATCATAACTAATGCTGTTAAAATGTTAAATAAAATACTGTAGATGCTGAAATCTGAAACAAAAACAGAGAATACTGGAAAACGTCTGGCAGTATTTGTTGGGCGAGGAAACAGTTAGCATTTTGAGCCCGTTTGACTTCATCGGAACTAACATAGAGGAATAATGTGTTGGATATTATACTGTAGCCAGGGGAGATTGTAGCAAAGATGTAGCAAACATAAGAATAGAGACAGATGGCCTGGTTGGGTGGAGTGGGGAGGGGAGACAAAAAAATGTATGGGATATAAAAAAAAAAGAGTTGAGATGGAGGAGAAAGGTCACAATCTAAAGCTGTTGAACTCAACATAGTCTTGAGTCTGCAACATGCCTAATCGAAGATGAATTGCTGCTTCTCAAGCTGTAACACTGCAGCAGGACAAGGACAGACAAGTGGGTATGAGAGCAAATGGAAAGCAACAACAAGGTTGAGGTCACACTTGCAGGCTGAGTGAAGGTGCTCCATAAATCGGTCACCTAGTCTGTGTTCAGTCTCCTCAATGGAGAGGAGACCCGATTGGGGGCAGCGAATATAATAGATCAAATTGAAGGAGGTACATGTGAACGCCGCTTCACCTGAAAGGAGTGCTTGGGATCTTAAATGGTGAGGAGCGAGGAGGTAAAGGGGGAAGGTGTTGCATCTTTGGAGATTGCAAGGAAAGGGGAGTTGAGCGTGATGGATAAGTGGGCCTGTGTGTCACAGAGTGCGAGTGGTCCCTGCGGAATGCTGACGGGAGGAGGCGAGGGGAAGATGTGTTTTGCTGGAGTTGGCAGAAATGCTGGAGGATATCCTTTGAATGTGGAGGCTGGTGGGGTGGAAAATAAAATGCCGTCATCCTGCAGGGAGGGCAACTAATGAGAACAACCCCTAAACTATAAAGCAGTGATCAAAGCAGTTCAATTACAAACTGACCTGACAAGTAGTTCACATTCGGCCTTTTACCTATTGACTTTACAGAAGTGGACAAAAAATAAGCCTAAACAGCTGATTTAAAAAGCAAGCCTGAAGTTGATCAAGATCATTGCCAAATTTGACAGGTTCCTGTTTGTTAGTAACTCAAAAGAACTTGAATTTTCCAAGATATTTTAACCCATCACCCACTTGCTGATTGATATTTTCTCAACAGTTTGATGCAAATCTATTACAGTAATTAATAAATTATCTTTTATCACATGGATATAAATCTAAGTGGCACTGTTCCATATTAGTACTAAATTCAATGCTACCAATGTACAATGCATGTTTACTTCCATTATACTTGCTTTAAACTGTTGAAGTCAACTCAACTCAAGATGGTCAAGGCCCCTTCCTTTAAAATTGAACAATGTATTAAAACCTAATATATTGAACTGAAATACCTACCTGCTGTTATGAGATAAGAATCAGGTTCATTAACATCACACACAAAATTCTGAGGTGTTGCAGAAATCACTGTTCCAGCAGTCACAGGAGAAGTGGGTTTTGAAGCTGGACTGCTGGCAGGCGTGGTTATACCACCACTGTTAGGGGTGGGTGTAAGATTGCCGGTTTGAAGTTTGGTGGTTGGTACAGTCAATATTGTCATAGGGGTTGGATCCAAAGAGTTCCCAATTGAGATTCTGGTGCTTGGTTCAGTCAATATTGTCACAGTGATGGGATCTGAAAATGTCACAATTGGTGGGGGAGATGGCGTCAACGAGAGTGAAGTAGCAATCCAAACTGTCTCTGTAGATGATGGAAAAACATCTGGAAAAATATGTGAGGTTGAAGAGGAAGAATACAGCAGATCAACAGTGGAGCTTGGAGTAACCACAGCATCTGTGATGATAGCAACTGTGGAAGTTATAAAATCTGAACTGATTAGATTGCTGTTGTCTGAGAGACTTGATTCAAAAATGTATGGCATTAATGTTGGTTGTATTACTTCAATTGAAGACGATACTGACTCAAAAGAAGGCATCATTTCTAAAATACTATTGTAATAGACATTGACGACTGAAGATTCAAGAACTACTGCTAGGTTGGTTTGATTAGCAGATGCTGCCAGTATATTCAATGTGGTGGGTTCTGGTTTTAGAAATGAAGATCCCAGAGATGAAGTACTCAACAACTTCTCAAGAATCATTGTCTCAAACACAGCAAACGTGTTTAGCTGTGAATCAAATAAACCCAAGTATTCTGTTGGTAGAAAACTGCTTGCTTCTGTTGACATGCCACTTACCAATGAGGAAACCAAATCAAGAGAGGGTTTTGGGTTGCTGGTTTGGTCAAGGGATTCACTTGCTAAGAAATCTGGTAAAGGTGTAGTCACTGGTGAGGGATAACTTACATTTTCACTCCGAGGTAAAGTTGCTTTCAGATGCTCGCTAGTTTCGACGGATGGCAAGAAATCACTAACTTCAGGAGTCAATGCTGGAGTTTCAACCATCAGCAATGAAGGACTAACTACGCTAGTACCAAAAATAACCTCAAAAGATGAATACAATAGTTGATTTGAAGGATCAGTAGTTGCAGGACTGATGGTGTAGTACGATGAGTGTGTCGATGATTGTACAGACAAAGCTGCTAATGTTGATGATAACGTTGGAACTGGCCTTGCTGAAAAGTGGGTGTCATAGACTTCAGATTCTAGCATTTCAGAATCAAATGAATCAACGGCCAAACTGGATTCAAGAACAAATACAGTAGTTTTTGATACACTGAGTGTTGTAATTTCTGGATCATCGCCAGATCCAAAATCACTACCAAAAGCATGTGTGTGAAATATGCTAGATGGAGAAAATAAAGCCCTATTAGTAGAGGGGGATGCAAATAAATGAGTTGAAAGTACTGGCACATAAAACTCAGTCAATGTCACTCCATTAGTTACTGAATTACTGTCAGATAAAGCGGCATCAGCAGATATCAACAGTTGAGGTAAATCAGATCTTGAATTGATTTCTGAAACAAGTTCTGATGTTAAAGCATTATGAATTGAAGTTTCAACATGATCAACAGAAAATTCTCCAGTGATTTCAAACTTTTCTCTGCTACTTGGAATTGAAGTTGGAAAAATCTCATTGCCCACAGTAAGATCTTCCATATCATGAGGAAAGATGGTCTCTGTTCTGGAAGATTTATTGCCAATGTAACTCAGCAGCACTGTTTCACTGTTCTTCACAATGTCCAAATCTGCCATTATTGCACTTTTGGTAGGATGCCATGTATATTGGTTACTGACTGCAACTGAAGAGAATCGTGGACTTACAGGCTCAGATTGCTGTTTGCTTGATGCTAGAATAGGTATGCTAGACACTGTCAAAAATGATAATGGATAAACCAAGATGGAACTTGAAAGAAATGCTGATGTGATAGGGGGTTCTGATGATTGGCTGATAGCACTGTTACTCAGAAAACTAACTGGAATCACTGATGTGGGTGCAATTAAATGCAGTGATATGGTTGTTTGGTATTCTTCAGTCACCATTGTAGCTAATTCTGATAAAGGGGTAACTTCTAGGTTACGAATAGTTGAAGATTCCCAGTTCTCAGATAGAACAACTTTCGCTGACCAAATGAGGTCTTTTATTTGTGCTGTGACCTCATCAGAGCTTAGATGAATTATTTCTTTTGGGTTCAAACTTGACTGCGAAGCAGATTCCACAGAGATGCTGGTTATTAAGGTTCCCCCATCCTGCTTCATTAAGGCAGTATCCACAGTCTCAGTTAGTCCCAAACTTGGCTCAAGTATTGTGCCTGATAATAATGCATCGTCAGAAAAGTCTTCATCTGCAAGAGAACAAAAAACACCTATTAAACATTGCTCTGCTGAATTTCATTGCAATATGAAACATACCAACATGCAAAACATATTGTGTGGATTTTGGAACCAAATTGTTCCAATACCAAAATGTGCTAATAAGTCTTGGGTAGCTTAATGCAAACATGCATTCCCTCATTGCATGGAGTGAGGAATGAAAATAACAACATTAAATAATGCAAAACATCTGTAAACACAAGCAGTTCTTAAGTTCCAAACACAAATTGAAGGAATTGAATATTTTTAAATTAGGCAACGTTTTATTTTGACAGTCCAGCCAAAAGCTTTCCTCATTTCAAACAAGCTCTTTAGAGGGTAGCAATTGCAAAAATGCAGACCTACAGTTCAAGAGAAAAATCCAAACATGATCCAAGTGTCACAATTAGGTTGCAGATGTTATGCTCCTTTGTAGAGAAGCTCTCCCTCTAATTAACCTTTGACCCATCCAATACCACTGATCTTAACTTATTCACTTTGCGAATTGTCTCACTTGGTCTTCTTACTACAAATAGAAGTTTCAGAGTCTTCATTGCCTTCCCCTTTATAATGATATTGCTATATGCTACACAAGAGAAACATTTACAAACACAAAGAGAAACTTTTCAATAATCGGACAACTGATCAGCGCTGAATGAACCCACTTGGTGGGGCTTCTGGTAACTCAGTAATCATGGAATTGAACAAGCAATGAAGAAATAAAAAACAATGTGCATTTATATAGTGATTTTAATATATTACGAACAAAAACACTGCAATGGAGTGTTATTAAACAGTTTAACAGTAAGCCACAAAAGAAGATGATGGCCTGGATTTTGCAGTCAACTGAGAAGTACTGGCTAATGTGGTCAATGAGAAATGTGAACTTATGTTTAGATATCTTGCTGACTGCAGTGAAAATTCCAATTTCTTGTACAGACTTGTCCACTAAGGACAGAGTCAGTGTCAGTGTTGCAGCAAGACACATTCCCAGTCAAGATAGGCCCCCTAATTTAATCACAAGCTGAAGACACACTCCTTGAGATCAGTCTTCAGCTTAGATGCAGGTCAACGGATTTTAGATGTTTAAATATCTGGAAACACTTCAACAAACATTAATTTCCCTGTGACTGCCCCTTAGAGGCAAACAATGTCACCATAAAATGAATTCAGACCCTATCTCAGACAAAGCTCACTCCCTCTTTCCCTTATTTTATAACTGCAATGATTCAGGAGCTTCTTCCCCACCCCACCATCCTTCAAACACGTATAGAGAATAGATGAGCCAAAACTAGGTTTCATGATCTTCTTTACAATATTAACACCAAGTACTGTCAAATGGGGCAGCACAGTAGCACAGTGGTTAGCACAGTTGATTCACAACTTCAGGGTCCCAGGTAAGATTCCCAGCTTGGGTCACTGTCTGTGCGGAGTCTGCACGATCTCCCTGTGTCTGCGTGGGTTTCCTCCCACAGTCCAAAGATGTACAGGTCAGGGGGATTGGCCATGATAAATTGTCCTTAGTTTCCAAAAAGGTTAGGTGGGGTTACTGGGTTAGGGTGGAGGCAAGGGGCGCGATTCTCCGCTGCCCACGACGGGTCGGAGAATAGCGGGAGGGCGACCCCGACATTTTTCACGCTCTCCCACTATTCTCCCCTCTTCTCTTCCCCTCCCCCCCCCCCCCCCCCCCCCCCCACGGCCACCCCACGACACGAATTGCTGCTCACCGTTTTTTACGGCGAACAGCGATTCTCCCCAGGCCGAGTGCCCAGGCCTTTACGACCGTTTTTACGGCAGCAAACACACCTGCTTGTTGCCGTCGTAAAAACGGCTGCAACATGCCCGTTCTGGGCACCCAGGGCCCCGATTGGCACGGCAGTACCACGGCCGTGCCAAGGGGGGCATGGACCCGCGATCGGTGCCCACCGATCGTGGGCAGTGCATCCGTAATCCGCGCATGCGCGACTGATGTCATCGTGCGCGTCAGCCGGCGTGACGCTTGGCGCGCGGACTTAGCGACGGTCGCTAAGCCAGCGATGCCGTGCTTCACGGGGCCCCACTGCTAGCCCCGCCCGGGGGGGGAGAATCGGGTCCCGGGAGAGGGCCCGGAGGCTGCCGTGAAACACGGCCAGTTTCACGGCAGCCTTTACGACTCGCCGCATTTGCGGAGAATCGCGCGCATGGGCTTTTGGCTGCTCTTTCCAAGAGCCGGTTCAGACTCGATGGGCCGAACAGCCTCTTTTTGCAGTGCAAATTCTATGATTCTATGAATCCTTCAATTTGGGATTGGTCCGAGAATTAATCGTCTAACTTGGATGTTTTGTTCTCAAATAAGTAAACCAAGTGACCATTCAGTCTGACATAATGCCTGGAGGGGCTGGTTTAGCTCACTCAGCTAAATCGCTGGCTTTTAAAGCAGACCAAGCAGGCCAGCAGCACGGTTCGATTCCCGTACCAGCCTCCCCGGACAGGCGCCGGAATGTGGCGACTAGGGGCTTTTCACAGTAACTTCATTGAAGCCTACTCGTGACAATAAGCGATTTTCATTTTTCATTTATACATAGCATACAAAGAATGCTTCAGTCACTGGCTAAACTGAGCAAGGAGTTTCTGCAGTTATATCTCCAATGCAACATGAACCAATAAACCAATAATCCTTTTTTCTCGCTGAAAATGGAAATGGTTTCTGAGAAATCAATTCTCCTGCCTTCAGTTGAATACCACTGTAATCAAATCTTGGGATTTTATCATTGGCATTTGACACTAACTTGCTTTAAACAAAATGTCAACCACTTTTCTATTTCTTGGTACCTGAGTCTTTGTGATGAAATAAAATAGCGGTACAGAAAGAATTAAGTTTATATATCAAATGTGTTTGGTTATTTTAACCACAGGCCTGGCATCAGCCTTTCAAATTATTCCTTCAATTTGTGTCTTCGCATTTTACCACAAAATGCAGGGGGGGGAAATTGAGCTCTTTCGCAGAAGATTTATTGATTTTGTTAATATTGTATTTTAATAGTTATCAAGAATGAAAAATCTAATTGATACATTTGTTGAAAGCGCATGTTCATCATGTACGAGGTAAGCTATAGAGCAGTTCATCACCTAGTGTAGGGCTCGGCTGGGCAATGGACAAAAGAGTTGTGCAATGCTGTATAATTAAGACAGAATCCTTCAGGAGGTTGTTTGTAACAAACCACATAGGTCGAAATGCCCCAAATATGTTTTAAGGACCGAGAGATGGTTGCCCTGATGTTCAACAATAATTTGATGTTTTACTAAATTTGGTACATTGTGAACATTGCGGAGAAGTGACATGCAGTTTGATTTTTCTTCTTTTTTTTTTAAAAAAGTATTTTTATTAAGGTTTTGCAGAATTTTTCAGAATAAAATAGTAATAATAATAACAAATCAAACTAGAGTGAATATTAACATAGTGTAAAAAGAAAATATACAATAACAATTAAATAGATATTACCCACGCGACCCAGACTTCCCACACCGTCCCAATGAAGCACTCCCACCCCACCCCACGGATTGTTGCTGCTGCTGACATTTTAATCTTCCGTGGCTTTAATCAACTTAGAACAGTGCCTGCCTGCAACTGAACCAATGCTGAGAACTGCCTGCAGGTCGACTGCTCTTTATACCTCCATTCAAGGGGGAGGAGCCATGGGCAGAGCCCATACATGCCCCAACATGTTCCCGTATGGATAATGCCATACAATGGCCCATAGGACAAGCCCACAAGGGCAACAGTATAGCACAGCTACAAATATACAAATACAAGTGCGACAGCACAGATACAAATACACTGGTGGATTATTAGTATAATACATTCACCACACTTGGGCAGGAGCTGCCTTGTGTGTGACCATTTACTCCATGGTCCACACCGGACGTACAGTTTGATTATTCATAAATACACTGTACTCTACTCCAAGTATCAGTTCATATTCAGCAATGGTTGTACGTCATTGATGTAACAAGATGCAACATGAAGGATCAATATTTAGACTCCAGCATAAACCCAACATCTTCTAACAGCCAATCCACTCCCCGGCTCACTTTATGCCTATTATTAGCTCTCATTTAAAGAGCAAATCCAGCATTACTTGTGGCCATGTCAGTAAGATTATTCCAGTGAAGGTGTCTGCCGCTTTGAGAGAGTGGCTCATCAATACCATCAGTGGAAGTTTAAGAACTCACTGATGCATAATACAACTTGCTGCTTTTAGTAAGTGTGTGTATGCTGGACATCACAATGCCATTCTGACACTAGATATCGATGAATGTCTCAATGTTCGGCACTGCTGGGGCTCTAAACTCCAAGCCGTTAAAGATAAGTGACAAGCTACTTTAATGAAGAGTCCTGAAGGAGGAGAGAGGCAATGGGATTTTGGGGTGGAAAACTCCACAGAGCCCGGTCCTAGGTAGTTTAAGGTATGGTGAAATGAAGAGAAGGCATTATTAATCTGGATAATTTATGGGCTAACCACAGGAAGATAACCATGAAATTTGCAGATGGTCGGATAAAGACAATTGGTTCTTGAAGTATTTCAGTGATATGTACCTTACAATTCTACAGTATAGGTTCGACTGTTAATGAACTTGGGACAACTAGAGATGGACAATGATTCTGTCTTGCCAATGCCATCCACTTTCTAAAAATAAATAAAAGTAAACTTAAGGACCTGTTTACTTTGATGGGTGGAAGTGCCAGGCTAAATGTTAGGATTGGCAAGAAATATCAAGGATGAATGAAAAACAAGGATGAATGAATGAGTACAGTGTGCTTTAAACAACATAAAATTGCAAATTGGCTTTATGTATGAGCTGAGGAGTTTACTGATTAATTGCTCAAAGGTTCCCAGCGAGATTGCCTTACTGCTTGTGAAATTCTATATTTTTCACGTAACCCAATACTATTATTCGAATGTCTTTAATGTTTTACAAAAACAATCTGAAGTAATCCTGTCCAAAAATATCTCCCATTTTTTTCAGCGTGAAAAATATTTGGGTGATTAAGAAGTGGGGAAACCTTTCCTTAGTCTTTGATGTCTCCTTTTATTTTCTTGAAATTTTTCTCCCTTATTCCTCCACTCGTCAAACCTTATGCTGGGCTACGGTTCCAGAGTAACTGTAGCTCTAAATTACTAGCCAACAATAATTAAGTTACCCTCAAGTAGTTTAACCAAGGAGGCATTCTTTACCTGTGCCTTTTTTATTTAAATTTAGCGGGTTTTTTTTCTCAATGAAGGGAAAATTTAGCATGGCCGATCCACCTACCCTGCACATCTTTGGGATGTGGGGGTGAGATCCATGCAGACACGGGGAGAATATGCAAACTCCATGCGGACAGTGACCAAACCAGGGTCCTCGGTGACGTGAGGCAGCAGTGCTAACCACTGTGCCCCTCTACCTTGACATTAAAGTAGACACATGTACACCTCTGGTACATTTTCCAGCTGGACCACTAGCAAAAAATCCAGCTAACATTTTCTCCCTTCCTCACCCAGCAATTCTGTGTTGCCAGTAGAATTCAATTGCTGTTCTGTTGGGATTGGTAAATAGAGACGCGCATACAAACTGGCACCTTGGTCTATGTTGTTTAGTTACTCACTGAATTAACTTCCTGAACTTTTACGGTAGACTACCTTACTTTTAGAATCCATAGAATGCCAACAGTGCATAAGGAGGCCATTTGGCCCATCGAGCCTGCACTGATCCTCTGAAAGAGCTCCATAACATAGAGCCACTCCTCCACCCTATCCCATAACCCCCACCTAACCTTTGGACACTAAAGGGCAACTTAGCATGGTCAATCGACCTAATCTGCACACCATTGGACTGTAGGAGGAAACCAGAGTATCCAGGGAAACTCACAGACACTGGGAGAACGTACAAAGTCTGCACAGACAGTCACCCAAGGCTGGAAATGAATCGGGGTCCCTGGTGCTGTGCAGCAGCAGTGTTAACCACTGTGCTGCCTTAACCAAACAATTTTTTTAATGTTTGCTATCCGTTTTCTGAGCTGTATGTTTACAGTTGTAGACCATGAACTTTACTTCCCAGAAGCTTTTTTTCTGGTATCTGGAACATTTAATTGGAACACATTGATAATATTTCCAATCCTGCTTTAATGGATTTAATGGAAGGATGCGTATCTGTGTTATTGCATTTCTAATGGTATTTTTCAACTATCAGGAGCAAAATAGATTTTGTTCCTTAACGCAGACCGAAAAATAACTAACACACTCCACAAGTCATTCACAGTTGACAACATTTAAAGTACAGTCAACAAGTACCATATTTCAAATATTATTTGAAAACATGAGATTCAAAGCTCATTTGTCATCCAAAAAATTTTCATTTACATCTGTAAATCACTGCTCGCAATCTTAGGATATGTCACAATGAAGTACATTTTTTGAAGGGTGGTTACCATTGTAATGTAGGAAATGTTGAGGGGGGGGGGTGGGGAGGAGTAGGAGACACAAATCAACAGATACAGCAAATTCTATATCACATCAATTATCAAAACTAAGCTTTGAAAGGGGTGCTTGATGTGTTCACTGACCATAAAAAACAACTTAGGAGGCAAACAAGGAAATTCAGGGTGGTACAAGTAATTAAACTGAGATGGCCTTGAGCCAAGCTGGAAGATTAAGTTCAGTTGATTGCTAACATTGGGGAAAAGGAAATGATTATGTTTGTTAATCTACTCAATTTAACTTGAAGCAATAAGATCAGTCAGCAACTTGAAAAATCACCAGGAGAGGTCGATAGAAACACACGTTCTTTTAATATAACACTCAAGAGATACAGTTTTAATTCATTCACAACCTCTTGCCCTGTAAACTCCAAGATCCACAAGATCAACAATAAAGACTGCGTACTGTTTTCCATTCTTATTTCATTTGTACTGCTAGATCTTGTCAAATCACAGCACCATGTGTTGAATTTGCTGCATGCCACCTTTCATCAATGGCCACCATGCCAACTAATGCCATTCGATGGAGTCACTCTGAATTAAGCAGGCAAATTTCCAGCAAGGAAGTAGCAATCAGGGTCAGGCCAATTTCGCTCATCTTGCCAGCATTCCGTTAAATAGCAAATTCAACATAGACCAGTAATCGAATCCAGGGTACTCCTGGCCGATATGATTTGGCATCACAACAAGCAGTGCAGCTGCCGACTGACCTATTTAAGATCTAACCACAGAAGCACCCAAGATCAATCATTCATGCCTCCCTCGAGTTAGCTTCGACAGATTTCCTAGCAGAGATCTGTAGTCACTGGATCAGGATGTCACGTAAAGTTGTAATACATCACCACGCCATACTTGGCCTATTAAACCCAACATATAAGTGAACCATTCATCATAGAATGCAGATCAGCTCCACCAAATGTCTAAAACTAACTTCCATAGCTTCCTCAGTGGGGGAATGCCACTCTGTACCAACTTACCTGTGCTAAAATTCTAAAGTGCCTATCTCCTGTCTCACTCAATCTTCCTGAATCAGGCCAGGTGAGATTCAGGCAGCACAACACGTCCCCGGCTCCAGCGGAAAAGTGTAACGGAAGTGGAGCAAAGGATGACATGAACATTTTTTTACGGTGCGAGCTGTCATAAAGCAGGCCAGTTTAAATGTCCCATTGAAAATAGGCTAACAGGTCAGAAAGTTGAATCCTGGGTTTGGTTTCATTTCAGAGGGTTTGTGAGATGGAGCCAACAACTCGAGCGGCCTGCTTGCACACATGCAATTTTAATAAGGTTTTAGGACTTGAGGTGTCATCAGCTTGAGTGAGAAAAACTGTGATGTTGCCGAGCAGCAGGGGTCCAGAGACACAAGGAAAAACAGAAAATAAGTTTGATTTCAGTCAGCAGGATCATTCAACAGAAACTGCCAGAGCAGCTAGGACGGGAGTTGCAGAGAGCAGATTTCCCAAAAGGATGAAGAAACAAAATCAAAAACCAGACAATGGGTCAGGAAAAGGTTCCAAAACGACAATTCAACGGTCATGGACAGATGTCAGGAGCAAATTCTGCTTCGTGAAGTTAAATAAGGAGCAGAGGTAAAGGCTCCGAATTAAACAGAGAAAGTTGTGGGAAGCAGAATTAAGGGAAAGCAGGCTTGCAAGAAGCCAAGAGATCCAAGGAGATGGCCAAAGGTCGATGCTCCTTATTACAGGCCTATGAAGCAGTCGTGTTTTGGTGGCATGGCTGAGTATCTGAGAGTGTACATGGAAGGCAAAGCTTGAATGCACATGATGACCCAGGGAAGCTGTAACCTTACAGAAGACTTCCAAATGAAAGCAACCCTGGGATACCACAGCAGTGGGCCGGGTGCATCTGTAGGTGGATCTTTGAGACAATTGTCCGGGATCGGGTCCATCTCTCAGGTGCAACTTCCTCGAGATCCATCTTTATTCTCAGGAGGCCCACCTTATTTCTTCATTTTAAAAAAAATTTAGAGTACCCCATTATTTTTTTCCAAAACTTAGTGAGGTCAATCCACCTAACCTGCACATCTTTGGGTTGTGGGGGTGAAACCCACGTGGGAAAATGTGCAAACTCCACACAGACAGTGACCCGGGGCTGGAATCAAACCAATCTTGCATTACTTAGCAACGGCAAGATGATTTTCAGGCTGGCATCGAGCCCGTCAAGTTCCGTTTTCACAATTCTTAAATGGCCAGAGGACAACGAAAATGCTTCAAAGACGCTCTGAAGCTCTCCTTGACGTGCAGATGCATCAAAATTAATGTCTGGGCTTACATTAATGATTCAAAATGGCAACGTTTCCATCAAATTGCAACATACTTTTAGTCCAAACAACGTAATGACGAGTAGAGCAGCAGTTGAGAAGGAAAGAAACGGAAGCAAATCCTGTATTCGCATAGGATGCCTTGCCCCTTGTGCCCAAAGACCTGTGGATTAATAATTGGCCTGTTCAGTCACATGAATGCCCATGAAAGAAACTCAACGCCGAGAAGGCGTCACCCTTGAATCAAGGGATCGGAGATGGAGACGTGGAAATATTTCATAAATGTCAATATTTCAAACACAAGACCCAATAGTCATAATCAACAATACACCCCTCAGCTCAGACCTTTTGATGTCTTGGGAATATCCTCTCCAACAACCCATATTGGATGATATGCCCAGCAAAAGAACAAACAACAACATCTCCTCCACGATAGTCCTCAATACCAGGGCCTCGCCCATAAGGCTGCGTGCTTAGCCCCATACAATACTCCCTATACACACACGACTGCGTGGCAAAATTTGGCACCAACCCCATCTACAAGTTTGCTGACGACACCACCACAGTGGATCGGATCTTGAATAACGACGAGTCAGAATACAGGAGGGAGATAGAGAACCTAGTGGAGTGGTGCAACAATCTCTCCCTCAATGTCAGCAAAACTAAAGAGCTGGTCATTGTCTGCATCAATGGGACCGGTGTGGAGATGGTCGACAGCTTTAAATTCCTTGGTGTGGGATGCTGGCGAATCAGCTCCGCAAGCGGGATGCGGTTAGGGAAATTGCTGGAGTGAGAGATAAGAGTGGGAATATGGTGCAGAAGGGGGCAGAGGTGAATGAGGTCTTCAAGGACTTTTATGGGGAACTGTACCGGTCGGAGCCACCGGTGGAGGAGGGTAATGGAGAGTTTTCTCGACGGGCTATCTTTCCCGAAGGTGCAGGTGGAAGGGCTGGGGGCGCCGATTGAGCTGGTTAAGGGGATTGGGCAGATGCAGTCTGGGAAGGCGCCGGGGCCGGACGGGTTCCCGGTGGAGTTCTATAAAAAGTATGTGGACCTGGTGGGCCCCCTGTTGGTGCAGACGTTTAATGAGGCATGGGGGGGGGGGGGGCTTTGCCCCCGACGATGTCGTGGGCGCTGATTTCCTTAATCCTAAAGAGGGATAAGGACCCCCCAGCAGTGTGGTTCGTACAGGCCCATATCTCTCCTTAATGTAGATGCCAAGTTGCTGGCAAAGATCCTGGCCACCAGGATTAAGGACTGTGTGCCAGGGGTGATACACGAGGACCAGACAGGTTTTGTTAAGGGAAGGCAGCTGAACACGAATGTACGGAGGTTGCTAAATGTCATTATGATGCCAGCGATTGAGGGGGAGGCGGAGATAGTGGTTGCGCCAGATGGGGAGAAGGCATTCGATAGAGTGGAGTGGGGGTACCTATGGGAGGTGCTGGAGAGGTTTGGATTTGGAGAAGGATTTATTAAGTGGGTGAGGCTACTGTATGAGGCCCCGACGGCGAGTATAGTTACTAATGGGAGGAGGTCGGATTACTTCCGGCTCTACCGAGGGACCAGGCAGGGGTGCCCCCCCTGTCCCACTTGTTGTTTGCACTGGCAATCGAACCTTTGGCGATGGCGTTGAGGGAGTCAGGAAGGTGGAGGGGTTTGATGCGGGGTGGGGAGGAACATCGGGTGTCGTTGTATGCAGATGACCTGTTACTGTATGTGGCGGACCCAGTGGGAGGGATGCCGAGGGTGATGGAGCTGTTGGCTGAGTTCGGGGCCTTTTCAGGCTATAAACTGAATCTGGGCAAGTGAGGTGTTTGTGGTGCACCCGGGGGACCAAGAGGAGGGAATTGGAAGGCTTCCGTTTAAGAGGGCAGGGAAGAGTTTCAGGTACCTGGGGGTGCAGGTGGCCAGGAGCTGGGGGACTCTTCACAAGCTCAATTTCACCAGGCTTGTGGAGCAGATGGAGGAGGAATTTAAAAGATGGGATATGCTGCCACTGTCGTTGGCGGGGAGGGTGCAGTCCGTCAAAATGACGGTGCTCCCGAGGTTCGTTCCTGTTTCAGTGCCTGCCCATCTTCATCCCCAGGGCCTTTTTCAGGAGGGTGACTAGTAGCATTTTGAGCTTTGTGTGGGCACGTGGGACTCAGAGAGTGAAGAGGGTCTTCCTGGAGCGAGGTAGAGATGGGGGGGCTGGCGCTGCCCAACCTTTTGAGCTATTATTGGGCGGCCAATGTGTCAATGGTGCATAAATGGGTGATGATGGGGGGGGGCATGGAAAAGGATGGAGATGGCGTCCTGTGGAGGCACGAGCCTGGGGGCCCTGGTAACGGCACCGTTGCCGCTCCCTCCCACGAGGTATACCACTAGCCCGGTGGTGGCGGCGACCCTAAAAATATGGGGGCAGTGGAGGCGGCTCCATTAAGGGGGAATCATCGGTTCGTCCCGGGGAACTTCGACGGGGGATTTAGGGGGTGGTTCAGGGTGGGCATTACGAAGTTGGGGGACCTGTTTATGGGCGGGAGGTTTGCGAGCCTGGGGGAATTGGAAGAGAAATTCGGGCTCCCCTCAGGGAACACGTTCAGGTACTTGCAGGTAAAGACGTTTGCTAGGCGGCAGGTGGAGGGATTTCCTTTGCTGTCCCCGCGGGGGGCAAGGGACAGGGTGCTTACGGGGGTGTGGGTCGGGATGGGAAGGTGTCTGACATTTATAAGGTAATGCAGGAGGGGGAGGAGGCGTCAGTGGAGGAGCTGAAGGCTAAGTGGGAAGGGGAATTAGGGGAGCAGATGGAGGACGGGACTTGGGCGGATGCCTTGGAGAGGGTTAACTCTTCCTCTTCATGTGCGAGGCTTAGTCTCATTCAATTTAAGGTGCTGCATCGGGCTCACATGTCCGGGACTCGAATGAGTAGGTTCTTTGGGGGCGAAGATAGGTGTGTCAGGTGTTTGGGGAGTCCTGCAAACCATGCCCATATGTTCTGGGCATGCCCGGCACTGGAGGAATTTTGGAAGGGGGTAGCGAGGACGGTGTCGAGGGTGGTTGGACCCAGGGTCAAACCGGGCTGGGGACTTGCGATCTTTGGGGTTGCGGCGGAGCCGGGAGTGCAGGAGGCGAAAGAGGCCGGTGTTTTGGCCTTTGCGTCCCTAGTAGCCCGGCGGCGGATCTTGCTGCAGTGGAAGGATGCGAGGCCCCCAAGTGTGGAGACCTGGATCAGTGACATGGCGGGGTTTATCAAACTGGAAAGGGTCAAATTCACCCTGAAAGGATCAGTACAAGGGTTCTACAAATGGTGGCAGCCTTTCTTGGACTTTCTGGCTCAGAGATAGGGAAATGGGTCAATAGCAGCAGCAACCCCGGGGGGGGGGGGGGGAGGAAGAGAGGGAGGGTGTTATCTATTTGTTCTACGGTTATTCAATTTAATATGTTGTTAATTTAATTTGTTGTTAATTTATTTTGTTGGTCATTGGGGTTGGGAGGGTGGGGAGTGTTCGGTGTACGAGCTGTTACGGTTCTGGGGTGTTATGACTGTTATTGTTAGAGACCGTTGCTATTTTCATTACTGTTTGTTGTTGTATAAATACAACATTTTTCAATAAACATTATTTTTTTTAAAAATTCCTTGGTGTGCACATCACCAAAAATCTGTCCTGGTCCATCTACGCCGATGCTACGACCAAGAAAGCACAACAACGCCTATACTTCCTCATGGACTAACAAAATTCGGCCTGTCCACATTGACTCTCACCAACCTTTACAGGCGCACCAAATCTGGCTACATCACAGCCTGGTATAGCAACTGCTCGGCCCAAGACCGCAAGAAGCTTCAGAGACTTGTGAACACCGCCCAGTCCATCACACGAACCTGCCTCCCATCCATTGACTCCATCTACACCTCCTGCTGCCTGGGGAAAGCGGGCAGCATAATCAAAGGACCCTCCCACCTGGCTACTCACTCTTCCAACTTCTTCCATTGGGCAGGAGATACAAAAGTTTGAGAACACACAAACAGATTCAAAAAGAGCTTCTTCCCCGCTGTTACCAGACTCCTAAATAACCCTCTTATGGACTGATCTGATTAATACTCCTGTTTGCTTCACCCGATGCCGGTGTCTATGTATTTACATTCTGTGCGTTGTGTTGCCCTATTAAGTATTTTCTTTTCATGTACAAATGATCTGTTTGTGCTGCACGCAGAAAAATACTTTTCACTGTACCTCAGTGCACGTGACAATAAACAAATCCAATGTTCAGGAGTGTGATATCTAAAGAGCATATTACCAGTAGAATTTCCACTGGCTAGTACCTCATTGCACGTCTGTTCCTTTGGAAAATAATGTTGTTTCCTCCTGTCAAAAGTTGCATATTGATGTCTGTATGTACTATCACGGACTAATCATATTAACGTCACTAAAACACCTTCTGAACGATGACAAATTGTATTCAATCACCAATACTAACAGAAATAGGCAACGTCCCTCGTTACAGGAGAAATATTATTCCTAAGCGCAGTGCATTTTTATTCCCTTTTTCAAAAGGCCTGATCAGGACTGTAAATCTTTTTTCATTTTTTTGAAAACAAATTTAGAGTACCCAATTCACTTTTTCCAATTAAGGGGCAATTTAGTGTGGCCAATCCACCTACCCTGCACATATTTTGGGTTGTGGGGGCGAAACCCACGCAAACAGGTGGAGAATGTGCAAACTCCACACGGATAGTGACTCAGAGCCGGGTTCAAACTTGGGACCTCGGTGCAATGAGGCAGCAGTGCTAACCACTGTGCCACTGTACCACCCACCAGGACTGTAAATCTAATCAGGATTGAGGCAAACCTTTTCAATTAAAACCTAATGAATAATTGACAGTTTACCCAAGAAACCACAGGCCCAAGATAAAGGACAAGAGATGTATGCTTCTCGGTATCCCGAGCTCTACTTCATCGTCCATTTGACATAGAAGCATACAGTATAGATAGAGGAGAAAGAAATGCATACACAGTAATTATCACACCTGCAGAGCTGACGCGCTAAAGGTACTATCATGTGCTATACTTAAATCTAGAGCAGCCATGTTTAGTGTATGCACTGTTCACTCGGCAACCTTCCACATTGACGTGGTCAGGAAACAGCTGTAGAATGAATGCTTTTCTTGGGTTTCTTCCTGCAAGATGGTAATAATAGAGAATGCACTGAACCATTCATTTTGTAAAGCGTTGCTTGGTTACTAGGTTTGAATAAACAAAGTTGAAGTCCTTAATAAAAAGGATAGCTTAGCCAGCCTTCAGGCTAACATGTCTCAATCCTCAAACAGAAACATGGAGGCTATGACTGCCTGCACATAACTACACATCCTTACACCAACTGCGAGGAGCTATCAACTCAACCATTAGAATCGAATGCTCTGCTGCTGTATCCCAATTCACATCAAGCCCTGTTCACCAATGTGTTTGCTGGTTTATAATAGCATAAAGCCCAGCAATGGCTCAGTTTTAAAATTGTCATCCTGGTTTTCAATTTTTTAATCAAATTAAGGACAGTGTGCAAGTTCCCACGGCTACAGGCCCAAGCAATGCAGTCTTGGAAGGATGTCAGCCCCATTGTCAGAGGTAGGTACTGCCAATGCAGTGTGGGAATTACAAGAACACCCCTATTTTGAAGCGCATTTCGAGATTTTTCCAAAGTTTACCTGTGGCCATGGCTCAGAGGTCACATCTGTGATGGGGCAACCCCTCTAGTGGAAGGTTGGCAACTGCAGTTCCGGCTGATGATCCATCCGCCCCCAAATCAGGTTCTGGCCACAGTGGGGTCCTGGCACTGCTGGAAAGATCATGGCGGTGTCCCCGTTCAGCCCACAAATTAATACGTAAATATTCAAATTCAGTAGCCATTGACAGATAGGTAACCATTACTGTCGATGATCCACCTTCGGCAACATTTCCCAGAGGCGGGACCACTGACCCGATGCTCTCATTTCTAAATTTCCTCCAGGACTCATTTCAAGCCTGACTTCTGCAGCACTGAGAATTGGGAAGATTCTACACTGGAAGAGCAGAGAAATTTAGGGAACTGGGCTCACAGCTCTTTAAAAGTGGGAAGACTTTGCAGATATATATGTGGGGGGCAGAAAAACATAGCAAAACAGACTACATAGCCTAAGAGATAATATTGAACCCATAAAAATCATTGGTTAGAATGTGGTGTCCACTTTTGTGCATCCTACTTTAGCAAATATGTCTAGGGAACAGGATTGTACCAAATAGATTACCACAGCAATACCATGGATGAGAAGCTTTGGTGTTAAAGAGAGACAAGAGAAAGTAATATAAGGAAGTGACCTGTTAGGGGTATCCAAAATTGAGGAGTTTTAATAAGTGTTGCAGGTTTAACAATTTTCAAAGATTGGCGAGTTTAAAATAGAGGGCAAACTTAAGAACTCAAAAGGGAAAAGTGTAGAAATGCTTTTAGGCACACCCAAGTTATGGAATTCCCTAAAAGTGTAAAACCAGAATTTATATTATTTATACAATACTGTATAATTATTAAACTATGTTTTAAAAAGGGTTCAGAGAAATTTTTGAAAAGGAAAAATAGCACCTCAGATAACCATTACAAAGTTGACAGCAAGAGGACTTCTGTCTCCAGTTCTGATGATGGACTATCCACCAATTTTCATTACGAGCCCGACTCCCACAGTTACCGTGACTACACTCCATCCAATGCTTCCAGTTTCTCTGTCCCATTTATTCCAATGATGCTACCTTCCACAATGGCACTTCTGACATGTCTTCCTTTCTCCTGAGCCTAGGTTCCCAACCTCCTGTGGTTGATAGGACTCTCAACGGTATCTGACCCATTTTCTGCAGTCAGCAGTTCTGCTCTCATAGAAACATTGAAACATCAAGCCAGCTCTTCATTCAATATAATCATGGCTGATCCTCCGTCTTAATATCATACTCTCATGCTCTTCCGATACCACTCTACTCCTTTCAAGTCGAGAAATATACCTATTTCCTTCTTAAAAACATCGTGACTTGGCCTCTGCAGCCTCCTTCTCCTCTCTCCCATCCCCTCAGCCTCCGCCTCCTCTCTCCCCACCCCCCCAATGACCACAGCCTCCTCCTCTTCTCTCCCACCTCCCATCCATCGACAGCCTCCTCCTCCTCCTCTCTCTCACCTTCCATCCACCCTCCCTTAGTTGCAGGAAACATCATCCCTGCATCCAGTTTGTCCAGAATTTTATGAGATCCCCTCTCATTTTTCTAAACTCCAGTGAATACAGGCCTAGTTAACCCAATCTCTCCTAATACATAACCCTGTCATCCCAGGAATCAGTTTGGTGAACCGTCAGTGCACTCCAATGGCACTCCCCAAGTGTGTTCTTTATTAGGTAAGGAGAGAAAAACTGCACACAATATTCCAGGTGTTGTCTCACCAAGGCCCTTAACAGCTGCAGTAAGACATCCTTGCTTCTGTTCTGTAAGACATTCTTGCAATGAAGGCCAACCCACCATTTGCCCTCCTAATTACTTGCTGCACTTGCATGATCGCTTTCAATGATCGGTGTACAAGGACATCGAGGCCCCTTTGTACTTCAACATTTCCCACCTATCACCATTTAAATAATACTCGGACATTCTGCTTTTCCTGACAAAGTGCATAACTTCACACTTATCCACGATATACTGCATCGGCCATGTATTTGGCCACCCACTCAACTTGTCTAAATTGCTTTGAAGCTTCTTAACATCCTCCTCACCAGTCACATTCTGATAAGGTTTTGTGTCACCAGCAACGTGGAAATATTGCATGTGGTTCCTTCATCCAAATCGGTGAACATTGTAAAACAGCCAGTGACACGGAAAAAGAGAGCGAGAGAGCCGGCGGGAGCGAGCGAGCGAGTGGGTGGGAGAGAAGAGCGGATAGGAGAGAGAGCGAGCAGGCGGAACGGGCAGGAGGGTGGGAGAGCGAGAGAGCGGGAGAGAGAGCGCGCAGGAGAGCGGGAGAGATCGCGCGCGGGAGAGAGAGCGCGAGCGGGAGGGAGCGTGCGCGAGCGGGAGGGAGCGTGCGCGAGCGGGAGGGAGCGTGAGCGAGCGGGAGGGAGCGTGAGCGAGCGGGAGGGAGCGTGAGCGAGCGGGAGGGAGCGCGAGCGAGCGGGAGAGAGCGCGAGCGGGAGAGTGCGCGAGCGGGAGAGTGCGCGAGCGGGAGAGAGCGCGAGCGGGAGAGAGCGCGAGCGGGAGAGAGCGGGAGCGGGAGAGAGCGGGAGCGGGAGAGAGCGGGAGCGGGAGAGAGCGCGAGCGGGAGAGAGCGGGAGCGGGAGAGAGCGGGAGCGGGAGAGAGCGGGAGCGGGAGAGAGCGGGAGAGAGCGGGGGCGGGAGAGAGCGCGAGCGGGAGAGAGCGCGAGCGGGAGAGCGCGCGAGCGGGCGCGAGCAGGAGAGAGCACGAGCAAGCGGGAGAGAGCACGAGCGAGCGGGAGAGAGAGCGAGCGAGGAGAGAGCGCGAGCGAGCGGGAGAGAGAGCGAGGACAGAGAGAGAGCGAGGACAGAGAGAGAGCGAGGACAGAGAGCGAGCGAGGGAAGAGAGCGAGCGAGCGGGGGAAGAGAGCGAGCGAGCGGGGGAAGAGAGCGAGCGAGCGGGGGAAGAGAGCGAGCGAGCGGGGGAAGAGAGCGAGCGAGCGGGGGAAGAGAGCGAGCGAGCAGGGGAAGAGAGCGAGCGAGCGGGGGAAGAGCGAGCGAGCGGGCAGGGAGAGAGCGAGCGAGCGGGGGAGAGAGCGAGCGAGCGGGGGAGAGAGCGAGCGAGCGGGGGAGAGAGCGAGCGAGCGGGGGAGAGAGCGAGCGAGCGGGGGAGAGAGCGAGCGAGCGGGGGAGAGAGCGAGCGAGCGGGGAGAGAGCGAGCGAGGGAGAGCGAGCGAGCGGGAGAGCGAGCGAGCGGGAGAGCGAGCGAGCGGGAGAGCAAGCGAGTGAGCGCAAAAGAGAGCGAGCGAGAGAGCGAGCAGAAGAGAGAGTGAGCGAGCGAGAGAGAGAGTGAGCGGGAGAGAGAGAGAGAGCGCAAAAGAGAGAGCGAGCGAGAGAGAGCGAGCGAGCAGAAGACAGAGTGAGCGAGCGGGAGAGAGAGCAAGCGAGCGGGAGAGAGAGCGAGCGAGCGGGAGAGAGAGTGAGCGAGCGGGAGAGAGTGAGAGTGAGAGAGAGAGCAAAAGAGAGAGCAGGAGAGAGTGAGTGAGCGGGCGAGCGAGCGAGGGAGAGAGAGAGAGACAGAGTGAGTGGGAGGGAGAGAGAGAGCGAGAGGGAGAGAGAGAGAGAGCGAGAGGGAGAGAGACAGCAAGAGAGAGAGCGGGGGGAGAGAGAGCGGGGGGAGAGAGAGCGGGGGGAGAGAGAGCGGGGGGAGAGAGAGCGGGGGGAGAGAGAGCGGGGGGAGAGAGAGCGGGGGGAGAGAGAGCGGGGGGAGAGAGAGCGGGGGAGAGAGAGCGGGGAGAGAGAGCGGGGGAGAGAGAGCGGGGGAGAGAGAGCGGGGGAGAGAGAGCGGGGGAGAGAGAGCGGGGGAGAGAGAGCGGGGGAGAGAGAGCGGGGGAGAGAGAGCGGGGGAGAGAGAGCGGGAGTGGGACCGCAAGAATGCTGTTCTGAACAGTCACAGAGAAGAAAACTTTGGAAATCAACTGAGACAGGTCATGAAAGTTACAGAGGAGAAGGCTTCGGAAATTGACCTAGAGAGGTCTTTGTAAAAGGGGTCTCAAAGAATGTCCCTAACAGAAGAAAAATTGCTTTGTGAATGCAAATACTGGCTTTGTCTGCCGGTGTAATTGGCATGAGAGCTGCATGTTCATGTGAAGGGCTGTTTAATACTACTGTGTTAAGGTAAAGAAACTGGGCAGCACGGCGGCACAGCGGCTAGCACTGCTATCTGATAACACGATGGACCCGGGTGACTGTCTGTGTGGAGTTTACATTTTCTCCCCATGTCTGAGTGGGGTTATCTCCGAGTGCTCCAGTTTCCTCCCACAGTCCAAAGATGTGCAGGTTAGGTGGATTCGCCATGTTAAATTGCCCCTTAAAACTGTTAAAAGTTGGCTCAGGAATCATGGGCTAAACACTGCGAAAGACGGATCTAGAAGATATGGTGGATATATGGTTGCTTTTGTCCACTATTAACATAACGCACTTCAGACTTCTATGTCTCATATTAAGACTTCTCTTTTTCAGAACAGAATAACTACCGATTCTTGTAATTGATGTTTTGATCAAATCGTTCCAATAGCCACCTCATTACCTCACCCAAACTGGCATCTGATTTCCTCTTGTTAAAGCAGAGCAAGAAACATTTGACAGCAGACTCACAACATCCTCTCAAAGCACACAAACAAAATGCTGTTATCCAAGTGACGCCCACCTATTGCTCTTGTGCCCATCCAAATCTCTGGCATATTCAAAAACTCAGTCAATGGTCATGGTTGAGTCACAAGTTTGAATCATTTCAAACAATCTTTGTTTCAACACAATTCCCTACACTTGTTTTTTTCCAAATGAGAAACACACCCTTACCCGGGAAGGGCCTCACGGTAGCATGGTGGTTAGCATCAATGCTTCACAGCTCCAGGGTCCCAGGTTCGATTCCCGGCTGGGTCACTGTCTGTGTGGAGTCTGCACGTCCTCCCCGTGTGTGCGTGGGTTTCCTCCGGGTGCTCCGGTTTCCTCCCACAGTCCAAAGATGTGCGGGTTAGGTGGATTGGCCATGCTAAATTGCCCGTAGTGTAAGGTTAATGGGGGGATTGTTGGGTTACGGGTACACGGGTTACGTCGGTTTAAGTAGGGTGATCATTGCTCGGCACAACATCGAGGGCCGAAGGGCCTGTTCTGTGCTGTACTGTTCTATGTTCTATGTTCTATGTACAAGGAGAACTTGCAAGTTCGATGATTAATAAGGAGGGGTTAGCGATGGAGGGATTCTCCGACCCCGCACCGGCGCCGTCTTGTGTGGTCCAACCCAGCGGTACCTCGGTGTTCTGGCTGCTGGGGCAATCCTGGTGTGGGGGGAGGGGTGATCCGACTCCGGGGGGAGGGCCGCCACAGTGGCCAGGCCCGTGTTGGGGACCTACTAATTGGCGGATGGGCTAATCCCAGGGGGGCCTATGTTCCTCCTCACCGGGCCCCTGTCAGGCTCCGCCATATTGCCCGAGGGCCGGCGCGGAGAAGGCAACCCACGCGAATGCGAGGACCCGTGCCGCCCATGCTGGCACCCGTATCGGCAGCTGGAGCTGCGTGAAGCACTCCAGTGCCGTGCAGGCTACCTGTACGGCGCAGGATCGCTGCTCCGAGCGGCCAGATTACGCCGTCGTAAAACGCTCCAGCGTTTACGACGGAGTCAACATTTAGCCCCATTATCGGAGAATCCCGCACCCCCCTATCTCTGACTAGAAACCTTTCCATCTGTCTGTCAGGTGACTAAGACCTCACACTACACATATTTATAAAATATATATAGATATCATTGTGGCTAATCTCTAAAACTTTAAATAACTGAAGTTATGTCTGCATGAGACCCTCAAAAAAAAAGAAATTTCTGGCAGTATCAGGGAAACTCGCACCTTGTTTTCTCTGAAGAGTACTACCGCCCCTGTGGGCTGTAGATACCAAATTCAAAGTGAATGCTACAAACGCGATGTTGTTATGGGCCAGGGTTTAGAGAGCCCCAAAGTGTATTATGGAGTTCATCTGACCCACTACTTTTACTAGATTGTCGTATGGGGAGCACATGGCCCACTCTACAGGGGCGAAATTCTCCAACCCCATGCAGGGTCGGAGAATCGCCTGGGGGCGCCTAAAATCCCACCCCCTCCGTGGCAGAGATTCTCCGCCACCCGGGAAGTGGCGGGGGCAGGAATCTCGCCCCGCCAATCGGAGAGGCCCCTGCGGCGATTCTCCGGCCCGGATGGGCCGAAGTCCCGCCGTTGGGAGGCCTCTCTCGCCGCCGAGGTTTAAACCACCCCTGGAATGGCGGGATCAGCGGCGCGAGCAGGCCCCCGGGGTCCTGGGGGCGATCGAACACCGGGGGGTGCCTCCACGGTGGCCTGGCCCGTGATCGGGGCCCCCCGCTCAGACTGCGGGCCAGTTCCCTGGCTGCACTCTTTCTCCTTCCGCGCCGCCACGGCCTCCGCCATGGCTGAAGCGGAAGAGAACCCCGCATCGCGCATGCGCCGGCAGTGACGTCAGCGGCCAGCTGCTGCTGACGTCACTGCCGGCGCATGCTCGGACCGACGAAAGCCTTTCGACCAGCCCCGCTGCCGGGGGCGCCGTTTTTTTGCGCCAGCCACCTTTGGGAGGCACGACCCCTGAGTGGTTGGCGCCACTCCCCTACTCCGGGACCCTCCTTCACGCCGGGTAGGGGAGAATGCCGCCCCATGTGTGGTATAGCAGAAATGGAAAAGTATTTTTTTAAAGCAAAACAATGTTTATTCTATGAACTCAAGTTATCCTTTATAAAACATATAGTGAATGAACATCTTATCAACCATTAATTCAAATACAACTTCCAAAGAATACAACACTAAGTAATCCTTTAAGCTTTCCTTTTAACACCTTTTTACAGAAAGACATCAGGCTTAACTTCATTACTGAGAACAGTTACCAAGTTGAAATCAGCAAATGGACATTCATAAGCTTGCAGAGATTCACACACATCCTGTTGTGATTGCAGCTTCTCCAAAACTAAAATGAAACCAAACCCACCCTGCAGCAAAAAGCCAAAAGCGAAAGTAAAAAGCTGACAGACAGCCCAGCTCCATCCACTCTGACATCACTGCAGTAATAAACACCCATTTCTTAAAGGTACTCTCACTACAGATATTTATACACATACCCATTTATAAACACCCATTTCTTAAAGGTAATCTCACATGACAATCTGCATTTCATAAGCCAGGCCCGGCCAACGAGAGGACCAAACGACTCCACAACCTTGCTTTCAAGTTTGGGAACCTAGATAGGGCTCCACATCTTATGTCAAAGAAAATGTGAAGAGGTCGGAGCTGTGAGAAATGGAATCCTCTGGCTTGTGCAAATAGTTTTTTTTTTCAATAAATTTAGAGTACCCAATTATTTCTTTTTCCAATTAAGGGGCAATTTAGCCTGGCCAATCCACCTAACCTGAACATCTTTGGGTTGTGGGGGTGAAACCCACATAGACACGGGGAGAATGTGCAAACTCCACATGGACAGTGACCCAGAGCTGGGATTCAAACCCGCAGTCCCAGTGCTAACCACTGCGCCACGTGTAACTAGTAACTTGCTGTATTAAAAAACTCCAGTTTGTCATTTTTACCATCTTCAAGCAGCAGCACAGCAAAGGGCTCTTCCAAGGTTGAATGCCAGGCCCCATCTACACTGTTTCTACACAAAACTCTGTACCATCACCTATAAGACGGATTCATCTCTGCAAGCCCATCACTTTGTGTAAAGTCAACTTCACTGGAAAAGTGAATTATACAGCGTCAATTTGCAGTTTGCCAACCTGTGTGAAGGACTTTGATCTTGGACTCAGACAGACATGAAACAAAAATACTTTTCTCTGTAGTCTTTGCCCTGTAAATATTTCTTTCTGTATCCCTCCTTTATTGCATGAGTGCACAGTGGGCTACATAGCATCACCCCTTCCATATTTTGAGTGTGTGCAAATAAATTAATCCTCTGAATTAACTTTAAATGGGTCAGCATGTTATGAATAGAAAGTTGGATCACACGAAAACTGATGGGTTGGGAAACACAGCACAGTTTATAAAGGGGAAGCAAATCGAAACACCCTTCCGTTTATGGAAAAGTTGTGATAGAAGAAATCTGTGCTGTTTAACCCTCTCTCTTGTCCATAACACATCCATAGTGGCAAGATAAAATTAATGGGATATTTTGCACATCATTTGCACAGTAACAAGGAAGAGCAAATTTCACACCCAATATAAACTCACCTGATTTTCATACCATCGGCCAATTTCTTCAATATGGAGGTGACCCAATCCAGCGGATAGATAAGCACACTGTGGAATCGGAAGAGTAAACCCTATAACCCCTGGAGCTTGCTCCATCATTCAGTACAAGCATGACTGATCTTCCGCATCAACTTCACTGTCGCACCCACTTCACATATCAGGTTGAACCTATACTCAATGGAGTTTAGATGAATGAGAGGTGATCTCATTGAAAGGGAATTGACAGGTTAGATGTAGAGAGGGTCTTTCCCATTATAAGAGCCTCAAATTAGGGGAGAGTGTTTAAAAATAAGAGGCCTCCCATTTAAGACAGAGAGGAGGAGTAATTCTCACTCTGAGGGTCATTGGTCTATGGATTTCTCTTCCCCAGAAATCAGTTAGGTGCAGTCATGGAATATTTTAAAAGCTGAGCAAGATCGGCTTCCTTGTATATCAAGAATCTAAGACTAGATGATTGTCAGGAACGATGAGTTGAAGTCACCATCAGATCAGTCATTACCTTATCAAACGGCAGAACAGGCTCGAGGGGCTGAACAGCCCACTCCTGCTTCTAATTAATATGTTCGTATGTATCCCCTGCTTCGGAAAACAAAAATACAGCCCATCTCAGCCTTAAACATACACAGGAAACAATCTAGTGAACCTTGTTGTACTGCTTCCAATGCAAGTAAATCCTTCCTTCAATGTGTAGATCAAAATTGCGTGTATTTTCCAGGTGTGGTTTCACGAAAGCCTATACAACTATGGCATGACTTTATTTCTGTACTCCAATATCTCTGCAGAAAACGTCAACAGGACACAGGCTTTATAACTGCTTGGTGTACCTGCAACCTAGCTTTCTGTATTCCTTGTATGAGTTCACCCAAAATTCTTCAAAGTTTCACATCTTTTAAAAGTTATTCTGCTTTCCTATTCTTACTACCAAAATGAATAATCCTTACTTCACCACAATACACTCCATTGACCACCTTGTTGCCATTTAGTCTGTCTGTGTCTCTTTATATGCTCTTATGCCCTCTTCAGTTTGCATTCCACCTAACTCTGGATTGCTAGCAAACTTTGGTACATTACCCTCAATCCGTTCAACTAAGGTATTAATATAGATTGTAAATAGCTGGTCTCAGTACTGATCCATGTGGATCAAACAATTGCAGTTTAATTCAAATTAAATCAATTGCAGCATCAGCCTAAATGGTTTCAAGTGGAATTGAGGATTGCATTGGTCTGAAATTTGACACAACAGGTTCTCAACTATATCAAATCTGATCTTAATGCTCACATGCTTCATGGATACAAAATTGGCTATGGGACAGAAAGCAAAGTGTAGCAGTGAAAGATTGTTCTTCAGACCAGGGTGGGGCATTCAATGGTGTTCCGAGGGTGCAGTATTAAGAGCGCTCCTTTTTGATCTGTCATCTATATTAATGAACTGAAATAAATGCAGAAAATTATTCAATAAAGCATCTGTGGAGAGAAAAACAGAATTTACATTTCAGGTCTATGGCCTTTCATCAAAACTGGAAAGTTAGAAATGTAACAGGTTTCGAGGAAGTGAAAGATGGCTTGCGGGGGTTAGGGGCAGTAGTGTGGAGAAAAATAGAGGCAAAGGTCTGTTATAGGGTAGACGGCAACAGTCTTAAATGACAAAACGTTTCATGATGGATGTCAAAATGAGAGTTGTGATGGGACAAGTAAAACAACAAGAAAAGGGCATGTCTAAAGGAGGGAAAATGGCAGGATAGTTGCCACCTGAATACAAAATAATAGACAGTAGAAAGGGCCATCAGCAAAGAAACCAGCAATCTAAAATTGGTAAACTCAATGCTACGTCCAGAAGACTATAAAAGTGCCAGTTAGATAAGGTGTAGTTCCTTCAGCTTGTGTTGAGCTTCCTTTGCCATTGTATCAGATCAGGTGGAGAATTAAACGTCAGGCTCAGGGTCACGCTTTTGCACTGAACGGATGTGGCCCACAAAATGGTCACGATTCTGTGTTCAGTATCCCAAATGAACAACAGTAAATTAACAGTAAAGTACATGTAAATCACTGGTTCACTCGGAAGGAGTGTTTGGGCCGGACGGAGTGTGTCTTGGACTGTGAGAACGGAGGGGGCCAAGATCTGTGCTCCATACGATTCCGCCTTACAACGGAGTATGAACTCCCCGGTAACAAGGTGAAACTACTCAGTATAAAAACCCTTACCTGAGTGCAGGTCAGGAAGGGTGGCCCTTCGGCGAGAGGAGTTATCGTTTTGTTATTTTGTGTATACCGTAATAAACTTGTTCATTTCTACCGTACCCGTGCGCTCCTGTTGTCTCTCCCATCCGGGTTCTACAGTTCACATCTTCAGTAACCTGAGAGAAATCCAAGTTCCTTGACTTCTGATATTTAGTGCACAAGCTGTCAGCATCCCAAGAATAGTGAAATAGGATGCTTGCAAGTCCCGGTGAGAATGCAAAAGATTTCCTGAGATAAAACTAGCACCTCTAATTTATTTATAAAGGCAACCAACAATTAAATTATTTCTGAAATTCAATCTCACCCTCCTGCTTCAAATTAGTCCATTGATACTTATTCATCTTGGTTTCCAGTGCAGTACAAAAATCAAGTGTAGTTCTGGGAACTTCAAGTCAAGAGATTTTAGAGAATCAAAAAAGAATGCTTGCTGCCACAATTAACGTGGGATGGCAAGGAGGCAGGAGGTTTGGGCAAGAAGGTACAGCAAAAAAAATGTTTGGAGGATTTTGCAATGGTATGGAGGGATGAGGCCTAAAAGGAATTTATAAGCAAAGATAAGGATTTGAATTTAGTATCTTGATGGAGACAATTGACGTTATGGTGAAGGAATTTTCAAATCCTGATCACCATAGGGTATAATGTAAATTGCATAATTTGTATTGAGAGTTTCATACAGAGGAGCTCAAGAGGTCTGCAAAGAGGGCATGAAAAGTAAACTTTGAAGATTACAAAAACACAGATATGGGATGAAATTCCATAGGGCAGCATGGTAGCATAGCGGTTAGCACAATTGCTTCACAGCTCCAGGGTCCCAGGTTCGATTCCTGGCTTGGGTCACTGTCTGTGTGGAGTCTGCACATCCTCCCAGTGTGTGCATGGGTTTCCTCTGGGTGCTCCGGTTTCCTCCCACAGTCCAAAGATGTGCGGGTTAGGTGGATTGGCCATGCTAAATTGCCCTTAGTGTCCAAAATTGCCCTCAGTATTGGGTGGGGTTACTGAGTTATGGGGATAGGGTGGAGGTGTGGAGTTGGGTAGGGTGCTCTTTCCAAGAGCTGGTGCAGATGGGCTGAATGGCCTCCTTCTGCACTGTAAATTCTATGAAATCTATGAAATAGCAGTGGAGTGAGACAGGGGTAGAGACAGGTTGTGTTGCAAAGATGTAAGCCAGTCTTGGTGAGACTTGCATCTGGACATTAGAAGCTCAGCACAGCATTAATAAGGTGCCGTACGTCTATTTAAAATTCAGAAGGACAGAGTGCATCTGTGACAGCAACGTCACTTGTGCTTGGGTACCAGTGTAGTCAACCTCCTTGTTTCATACATGGGGGTATAAATGCTGGTGTTTCTATTTCCAGATGAGGTCAGAATGAACATTATAACATGACACCAAAACACAAACTTCAAAGACTGCTGCCGTAATCAGAATATGATGGCAGTAGAAGGACAGTGATCTTGGGTCATTGTCAATTTTGACTTTTCATGTGGACACCAATCATGGAATTTTGTAAAATATCCAAATGCTGTTTTACCAAGTCCCAAAATCAAACTTTCAAATCACAGAGCAAACCTCTTTTAATTATGGGTGTTTGCATCCTCAGAGACAACTGCATCAAAGGGGATACTGCAACAAGTAGAACTGATCTACAGATGCATACTATTTTGAAAGTTTCACATATCTCAGATGTCTAAACTGCACCTCTGATATTAGACTGACAAATTTGATAAGCTTGTTTTCTATTTGTGTTTTCCCTATTGTTTCTCCTGCTTAAAGTTCAGGGACTGGATGTTTGAATCATAGAATTTACAGTGCAGAAGGAGGCCATTCAGCCCATCAAGTCTGCACCGGCCCTTTGAAAGAGCCACCTATCCCTATCCCCGTAACCCAGTAACCCCACGTAACATTTCTGGATACCAAGGGCAATTTAGCATGGGCAATCCACCTAACCTGCACAACTTTGGACTGTGGAAGGAAACCGAAGCACCCAGAGGAAGCCCATGCAGACACGGGGAGAATGAGCAGACATTGGAAAATAATAAATCAACGTATTTTTGAAAAAAATTACAAGTACCCAATCATATTTTTCCAATTAAGGGGCAATTTAGCATGACCAATCCACCTACACTGCACATCTTTGGGTTGTGAGGTGAGACCCACAGACACAGGGAGAATGTGCAAACTCCATATAGACAGTGACCCAGGACTGAGATCGAACCCTGATCCTCGGTGTAATGAGGCAATAGTGATAACCACTGCACCACCGTGTTACCCTCATAATAAATCAAAGTATATGGCCTCTTGTAGATTGCACCACCATTCAGTATGATCATGGTTAATCATCTGCCTCAACTCACCTTTCTGGTTGCATGGTCCCTTCTCAGTGTTATTCCCTCTGATAGTGAAAACTTAAAACTGAACATCAAGTGCCATTAACTTAAATATATGTAAATCGATGAGAATACAGATTTTACCAGCCTCCCCAACAGGCGCTGGAATGTGGCGACTAGGGGCTTTTCACAGTAACTTCATTTGAGGCTTACTTGTGACAATAAGCGATTTTCATTTCAAGAATTCTTTGCGACCCATGGTGTTCCCAACTGCATCAGGATGATACAGAGTTTGGAAACTGTCACGATACCCTGGGCTACTGTGCGCTCAATTACAGCCCAACCTGACCTGGAGTCGCAACACAGGTGAAATCAGATCTTACTTGTAATACCCAAGGTCCTTGGTTGAGCCCAATAGACTCCAATCACCAGGCTTGTAACTTTGAAACACAAGCAACCTTTTATTATGTACAGTATTATAATTAAGTGGACAGAACACATAACTGATTATCTACTAGCCTTTTCCAACCTCCCCTTTCAAACTCGCCCCACTCTCTCTCTGCACACAGACAAACAACACAGAGGGGAAAGGGCACTTGAGAGGGATAGGAAATAATAAAATAAAAAGATAAAGATCTTTAATGCACTTTCAATTAATATCTTTCTGAAGTTCAGGCATTCATTTTGATGCTTCTTCCTTCAGGGATTGTGATGGTTTTCTCTGGCAAGGTTGTCTACTTTCTCTGCTGACTCAGCATCATTTCAGGTTCACAGGAAAGGATGTGCCAGGGACTCTGCTTTCAGAACAATAATGCAGTTCTTTCACTTCATTCGGGAGGGGCACACATGGGCACTACCCAAAGTGAGGACACCCTATGCCATAGGGCCTATGGGGTCCCTTGACACCCCCCCCCCCAAAGCCCATTGCAGCACCACCACCTGTCACCCCCCCCTCCCCACCCTCCATGGGGTCATTACTTACCTACCCGCCATACCCCTACTCTTCAAACTCCCCCCCCCCCCACCCTCTTTCATGGGCATTGCCCCCCTCGGCCCCTGATCGTGCCCCCCTCGGCCCCTGATCGTGCCACCCTGCCACTCGGGCAACCTTGCACTGCAACCCTGGCACCAGCTTGGCAGTGTCATTCAGGGGTATGGTCAGGAGGCCACCCTGCCCAGTCCCTGACCACCCAGGAGTCTCCGATGACGTGTGAGATGACCCGGTCCCCGCACCGACGTCCACATTTGTGTGGACCAGTACTGAATGGCGGCCAGCTGCAGCCTCCCCGATGAAGCCGAGAATCAAAGGAGGCCAGTGGATATTCGGCCGGTAGGTCTTAAGTAGGTTTAAGACCCAGTTCCGCGAGTGTCATTTGGTCCCGTCCCTTTGGGCAGCGTTCCGACTCCGATGTCTTGTGGGACTTGGGTAAATCCCACAAGACGCAGAGGCTGTCGGGAAGCCCGCTGGAGGGCTCGCCCTGGATTCTCCGGTTGCATTGTGCTCTCGCTCAAGCGCAACGTGCCCAGAGAATAGCGCGCATTGGGTGGAATTCTCACATTATGAGACTAAGTTCCATGACAGGGGAGGGAATGTAGAGTGTTTCTCGCCACAGCAGCCAGCTGGAAAACACGTCAAATCATCCAGCCCCAACATCATTAATTATGCACCCAGGTGTTTTATGCCATAGTCAGTGATGGGGCAAGCCTGGATGGCATGTCATCCACCCTGTCAGTATTGAAAAGGCATCCAACATCACTGATCCCCCCATTGAAGAAAGCAGGTGGACCATCTCAGATCTAACATGGATCTCCAGGAACATCCTGAGGATGGAGGATGGGCGATCTCCAGGACACCTAATCTGAAAGGTCCACTGCAGATGCTCCAATGTCCCATTGTTGTAGCGTTTCAGGGTCCAGGGTTGTTGGTATCCTCTGTGCTGAACTCCGGAGGTAGCCCCAGGCATTGTCCAGGTGAAACCAGACATCTGCACACCACGTTGTTCCGAATATGTTTCACGCCGACATGTTTTCCTGCCACTATCACAAGAATCTGGCGTGGGGGATTGGGCCTTCATCTGAATCCCATTAACGGGATGCAACAGGGTGGCTTTCCAACACACCATGGGGGGCACCAACGGAGGATCTCACTGTAAATTCAGGCCGCCATGAAACCGGTTTTTGGGCCTCCTGCCGTATTCTTCCCCATGCCCGCCATTGAACATGCCAGCGAGTGCTTGGGTGAATTCTGCCCATTTTGTTCTTCTCTTGAATGACATTTCCATTCTGACTACACACAATCCCCATGGTTAACCCATTTTCATGGACACATTTGAGAGGGGCAGGGAAATGAAATATTCTTCACAATTCCCCTTCAAGTGAATCATATTTTTTGAAATTGTAAAAAATAGTCAATTCCCAAATCACAGTGACCTAGAAAATAGAACACATGCCTTCTTAAAACACACCAATACTGTTCTTGGGCAGATGAATACACTTTCAAAGCACCTTTCAAAACAATGATTCTGTGCCATTGGGACATTTTATTATCTAGCCCAAGAGTCAAGATTCAAGTGGGAGCCAACGCAAGATGTGTCATGAGGCTATTCGTCCACAAACACCATCACGGGTAAGAACAATCTTGTCCTTACTTGAATTTGACCATCTACCAACAGGAATGAGGCAAAGTTCCGTTTCTTGACCTCAGAAGTTTAAGACAAAATATAATTGTAGGACTGTTCACCACCTTTGAGAATTCTACCAGATATGAGATGATTTTATCCTTTTGTAGAACAGTAGATAGAGAAATACAGCACAGAACAGGCCCTTCGGCCCACGATATTGCGCCGAACTTTTGTCCTAGGTTAATCATAGAATTTTGGACATTTTTCATGGCCAATCCACCCAACCTGCACACCTTTGGACTGTGGGAAGAAACAGGAGTACCCGAAGGAAACTCACGCAGTCACGGGGAGGATGTGCAGACTCCACACAGACAGTGACCCAAGTCGAAATCGAACTTGGGACCCTGGAGCTGTGAAGCAATTGTGCTATCCACAATGCTACCGTGCTGCCCTTAAGAAGTTAACCTACACTCCATTATTCTACCCTAATCCATGTACCTATCCAATAGCCGCTTGAAGGTCCCTAACGTTTCCGTCTCAACTACTTCCACAAGCAGTGCATTCCATGCCCCCACTACTCTCTGGGTAAAGAACCTACCTCTGACATCCCCTCTATATCTTCCACCATTTATCTTAAATTTATGTCCCCTTGTAATGGTGTGTTCCATCCGGGGAAAAAGTCTACTCTATCTATTCCCCTAATCATCTTATAAACCTCTATCAAGTCACCCCTCATCCTTCTCCATTCTAATGAGAAAAGGCCTAGCACCCTCAACCTTTCCTCGTATGACCTACTCTCCATTCCAGGCAACATCCTGGTAAATCTCCTTTGCACCTTTTCCAAAGCTTCCACATCCTTCCTAAAATGAGGCGACCAGAACTGCACAGAATTCAGATTATATGGTTCACAACAGTTGGATCATTAAGAAGCACAGCAGAGCTAGGGCAAGGCACTTTTACATTAGCAAGCAGTGAAGAATAGGCAAGAGACATTTCAACCCAGGCAGCTCTTGCACAACTGCTTGTCCAAAGGTTAGGTGGGGTTACGGGGATGTGGCCTGGTTGGTGTGCTCTTTCAGAGAGTTGGTGCAGGCTTGAGGGGCCGAATGGTCTCCTTCTGAACTGTAGGTATTCTATGTATCCTATCTTCATAAGTAGACATAGGTTACAAAATATAACTTATGCTATAAGGTATTCAGTAAATTCACAGTCCTTACAAACCAACAGGCTAACTGGGTCAGATGCATCCCACTCTGCAACCAAATGGTAGATGCCACCCAATCGAACTTCTGTGGACTTCTCCTCAAATTCCACCCAGATAATTGTCACACGAGTGTTTCTAAATTCCACTCTCAAAAAGACGTGCTTTAAAATCTTCTTACAAACAATCTTTTCCCTCAGCTGTTTCCAGCAAGGATCTGGCTCCAGGTTTTCCAACTGTCCTCTCAGTATTCCTTTATCTTGAAAAGCCAGGAGCTTTCAAACAGTCTCACATGGATCCTGCCAACAATTGCTTTACAATTGCCTCAACCTTTTACTTCACAGGCTGTAGTTAGATACTGCCAACTTTAGGGGTTCTTTAGCTATCACTGGCTTTTCACTCGCTAACTCATCCTGGTCTGCATTCTTCAATGAAAAGTATCCTGTTCCGAAAGCAGTTGCTCTTTTCCTTTTGCTTCAATATTTCAACTTCTTTTCATTCTCTAGTTTCTAGATTTAATTGAGATCTATAAAATTATGAGGGCCGAGGTGGAACGGATAGGAAGGATATATTCAATTTAGCGGAGAGGTTAATAACCAAAAAACATAGGTTTGAAATAAGTGGCAGAAGGATTACAGAGGAGTTAAGGAGGAACTTTTATTTTTGAAGAGCGTGAACTGCTTGAAGAGGGTGGCAGTGGCTGAAACTTTAATAGCTTTTTAAAAAAAACTTTGATCTGCACTCGTGATGTCGTAATATATAGCATTATAGACCAAAAGGTGAAGTGGGATTGGATTGGATAACATAGACATGATGAATGTCATTAAAAGCCACACTCTCTCTGAAGGGTTGGGGGAAATCAAGCTTTGGATTCTGGAATGTATCATAATATTAAAACATTCAACTGCCAATCAAGATAGAAACTGGAATTCATCAGCTAACCTTCAAAACAACCACTCTACCCTCAACAAGTAAAAGACCCAGAGATTTGCATTTATATAATACTTTTCACAACCTCAGAACATCCCAAAGTGCTTTATTGCCAATAGAATAGATGTGAAATGTAGCCACTGTTGTAATTTAGGAATCACAGCAGCCAATTTACACAAAGCAAGCACAGTTATATCATAGAATTTACAGTGCAGAAGGAGGCCATTCGGCCCATCGAGTCTGCACTGGCTCCTGGAAAGAGCACCCTACCCACGGTCAACACCTCCACCCTATCCCCATAACCCAGTCACCCCACCCAACACCAAGGGCAATTGTGGACACTAAGGGCAATTTATCATGGCCAATCCACCTAACCTGCACATCTTTGGACTGTGGGAGTTAACCGGAGCACCCGGAGGAAACCCACGCACACACGGGGAGGATGTGCAGACTCCGCACAGACAGTGACCCAAGCCGGAATCGAACCTGGGACCCTGGGGCTGTGAAGCAATTGTGCGATCCACAATGCTACCATGAATCACGGTATCATATAATCATGAAAACCTGAAAATACTGATAACCTGTTTTTTGCTATGTTGATGGAGGGAGAAATTAATGGCCTGAGCAGGGGGGATAAGTGTCCTGATAGTGCCATGGTTATTTTACGTTCATCAGAGAGAGCAGACTTGGATTATGTCTCCAAACAAAAGTGCTGCACTGGAGCATCAGCCTAGGTTTTGTGTGTTTAAGACCTGGAGGGATTTGAACCTGTAACCTTGTAAGTCATGAATCAAATGTGCTATAACTGGGCCATAGCTGACACAGCTGAGGGACACCTCACTTGAAGGAACATCCAGAGAGATATTTAACTGACCAGCATTTACAGCAATACTGGCCACTCTACAATTAAAAAACAGGAGTGAGCTCAGGCTACTCACCTAACTATATTTGCTGTAGTTCAATAGGTACAGTGGCACAGTGGTTAGCACTGCTGCCTCACAGCGCCGAGGTCCCAGGTTCGATCCCGGCTCTGGGTCACTGTCCGTGTAGAGTTTTCACATTCTCCTCGTGTTTGCGTGTGATTCGCCCCCACAACCCAAAGATGTGCAGAGTAGGTGGATTGGCCACACTAAATTGCCCCTTAATTGGAAAAAATGAATTGGGTACTCTAAATTTATTTTTTAAAAATTAAATGCAATGAGCGGGAGGAGGACCTGGGGATAATTTATGAGCTGAAGGTGGCAGAACATGTTAACAATGTAGTTGGCAAAGTAAATGGCATTGTGTGCTTTTAAATAGAGGCTAAGAAGCCATTCAGTTCTGAGCACCACACTTTAGGAAGGACGTGAATGCTTTGAAGAAGATACAGAAAATATTTACAAGAGTGGTTCTAGGGATGAACTATCACAATTACATGGATAAGACTAGAGAAACTGAGGTTATTCTCCTTCAGAGATTTAATAGATACGTCTAAAATCATAAAGGGTTTTGACAGAGTAAATTGAGAAACTATTTCAAAAGGCTGAAGGGTCAATAACCAGAGGACACAAGGTGATTGGCAAAAGAATCATAGACAATGTGAGGTTGTTTAAAAATGCATTTTTGAAATGTGGAATGAATCTGTATCTACCATATCTTCAGGCGAACAAATACCAGGAACATGGGCAAAGAGTAAGGGAATGGAATTAACTGGATTGCCCTTCAAATATGTCAGTTCAGATGTGATCTGCCAAATAGCTTCCTTCTATGCTGTATAATGTTCATATAATCACTCTCAATACACAAGTGTGAATTTCTGTCCAAATCACAAAATGTTTTTTTGACGTCCTGTTCAGTTAATATACATCTTGATGCTACTTAAATCAATTTCAATGTTTGGATTGGAATACAGGAGTTTAATATCTGGAGGGCTTTAATGACAGAAGGAAAAACAATGAAGAGAATGGAATTTCTTGGTGGCAACATTGGAAGGATGGGTTAACATTTTGAAGACTTAATCTTCCAGATGCTAACTTGCTCCTTTTGAAGGCACACAGTTTGTGCTGGAGTTGTTTTATAGGCATCAGATATTCTAAAGTACCTCAAAGTGGCCAGTATCAGGAAGTCCCTCAACTCTTGCCATCACATCCTCCCCTGGCCAGCCCTCACTCGAGGGCCAAGTCGGTTTACAAGTGACAATAAATAGAGTAGAAACACTGGCTGACTTTCACGCTCTCCAGTCCAAAGTTGTGCCAGCTGAGTTTAGCTAATTTAATAGAAAAAAACATAATGATATTATCAATGTATATAATTTACTTAGCATGTGTTTCCTGCATCAAAAGAAATGTCTCCGTCCAACATTCCTCTAAAGTACAATTTGTAATAATGAAACATCGAATTAACTGAGTCAGCTCTGCAGATAACATGTGTTATCTGGATGTATATTCTGAATGAGGTTGAAGGTTACTGAGTGCTCAGTTAAATGTTTTGGCTCAGGTTACCAGCAACTCTTCTGGTTCATGACTTTGTCTGCATAGACAAACACTACAAAAGAGGGCTACACTACTGTGATCTCCATTAGCCAGGCATGTTCTTGGATACTGGAAGCAATCCTGTGTAAAGAATAATCAGATAAAAACATCTACAGTGCTTTAAACAGATGGGTTGGGTTAAGGCATTGCCATTAGATGATGTAACTCCATAAAAATGGCATCCCACCACACACATATTGTTAACCTCTCCTATGCCAAGTTTGTGTGGAAGAGGGTGGGAGTTGTTATTGAGTCAGCGGCAAGGAGAACTGGACTTCGAAGTGTATTTTTCAAATATTTATTTCCTGTCCACCCAGTCTTAAACGTTATTGGCCACATTTAACATGGTGTTCATTTCAGAATCCCTTGATCATTGATTGCATTAAGGTAATGAGTTGTCTCAAATATCATCAAGATGAGAGAAATGTATTGTTTCAGAGAGCTCTGCAAAGAGGTACGGGAATATGTGTGGTGGTGGTTGGAGGGAGGGGGCTTCATTATTTTGTTTCTTTATTTGAAATTGCTGCTTAGAATGACATGAAACCAGCAAATTATGGTTTAAAAACTCATTGGATTCATTCACGTCTTTTAAGGAATGAAATTTGTTGTTGTTATCCAGTCTGACCTATAGGTGACTCTAGACCCACAGCAATATTGCTGACACTCAGCTGGCATGTGCAATGGCCGAGCATGCCATTCAACCTGTCTAAAGGAAAATTGGGTGCCCTCATCCACAGACAAATAAAACGCTCCATGTTCCCCTTCTCTTTCTCATCACTGTGCTGCCTACCCCTAGATGGAATCAGCTTCCACATTTTCTTTTCTGGGCTTTCAGTCAGCTAAGTCCCACTTTTCTGGGATTTCCCTCCTTAAGGCCCTCCTTAAAGTCTAGTTCTTGGTTTAAGCTCAGTCGCCCCCCCCCCCCCCCCAATCCCCCCCTCCCCTCACCTCAACATCCATATTCCTCAAAATTGTGAAATGCTCTGAAAATTTTTCTTCAAGTTAAATACAATGTGTTATTTTTCCTTTTAAATTGATTATTTTCTTTCATTATTTGCCAAACTGAGGAAGATGGCTCTCAATTTCAATATTCACCTTAATCACATTTCACAAAAGAACCTGAAATTAATTCAGATAACATATTATGCATAATCCCATGGAAACATCATAATTTTAGCTAAGGAGGGAGTCATAAACCTTTCTGTAAAAGTGCCACAGCAATTGTTCAACCACTTGATTACGTGCCTCTAAAATATAAACTCTCACAAAATGAATGCACTAAAAAAATACAAATTGCACAGACAGCAGGACACACCCATTGGACCTCTGACTCTCCCAGACTCTGGTTACACCCCAACTACTTAGCAACGTTTATGTTCACAGTCCTGCGTAGACTTTAACATAAACAAACAAATATATACAAGTCTATCCTTGATGATATAAAAGATAATTCAGCCAGCTCTGTGGTCAGGGTTTAAGTGGTTAGCACTGTTGCTTCACAGCTCTAGGGTCCCAGATCCGATTCCCGGCTTGGGTCACTGTCTTTGCGGAGTCTACAAGTTCTCCCCGTGTCTGCATAGGTTTCCTCCGGGTGTTCCAGTTTCCTCCCACAAGTCCTGTCAGGTAATTTGGACATTCTGAATTCTCCTTATGTGTACCCAAACAGGTGCCGGAGTGTGGCGACTACGGGCTTTTTATGGTTTTTCACTACAGTGTTAATGTAAGCCTACTTGCGACAATAAAGATTTTTTTTTAAATTTATTATTACTTAGGCGACATCCCTAGATAAACGTGCACGGTTACCATTTAGAATGAACAAAGACACCACTTCAATAAAATGGGGAAAAAAGGAGAGAAATAGATGCATAGAACATAGAACAGTGCAGCACAGAACAGGCCCTTCGGCCCTCGATGTTGTGCCGAGCAATGATCACCCCACTCAAGTCAACGTATCCACCCTATACCAGTAACCCAACAACCCCCCCCCCCCATTAACCTTATTTTTTTAGGACACTAAGGGCAATTTAGCATAGCCAATCCACCTAACCCGCACATCTTTGGACTGTGGGAGGAAACCGGAGCACCCGGAGGAAACCCACGCACCCACGGGGAGGACGTGCAGACTCCGCACAGACAGTGACCCAGCCGGGAATCGAACCTGGGACCCTGGAGCTGTGAAGCATTTATGCTAACCACCATGCTACCGTGCTGCCCGAAGGGATGAAATGAAAATTAAGTCTGAAAGACAAAGAATCAAGGGAAAGAAGGGAGAAATTTTATATTAGGGAAGATCAAAATCTTGTTGAAGTGCAGTGGTGAGACAGGAAGGGGGGGGGGGGGGGGGGGGGAGGGGGGGCACTCAGGGAAGTGGGGAAGTGAGTGCATGCAGGAGTGCGCTGGGGAAAGGAAGTGAGAGGGAGACTGGGCAGCACAGTAGCACAAGTGGATAGCACTATGGCTTCACAGTGCCAGGGTCCCAGGTTCGATTCCCCGCTGGGTCACTGTCTGTGCGGAGTCTGCACATTCTCCTCGTGTCTGCATGGGTTTCCTGCGGGTGCTCCGGTTTCCTCCCACAGTCCAAAGATGTGCAGGTTGGGTGGATTGGCCATGATAAATTGCCCTTAGTGACCAAAAGAAGGGTGGGAGGGGTTATTGGGTTATGGGGATAGGGTGGAAGTGAGGGCTAACGTGGGTCGGTGCAGTCTCGATGGGCCAAATGGCCTCCTTCTGCACTGTATGTTCTATGTTCAACGTAAATTAATTTGTTTCCATTTGTGAACTGCAGCCAAATATGTAAACAAGGCATCATTTGATATTTCCACTCTGGCATTTTTTGAACATTAATACAGTTATAAATTTAAATTCCATATACACACTTATCTTGACCCAGGGTGAAGCTGTAAAAACAATTGCAGGATCGACTTCTGGTGGTGGCCATGGAGTGGGTGGTTGCACTTTTGGTGGCTCCTGCTCAAGGTGGATTTTCATGGTCTTTTCCTCCCCAGTGGGCAGAGTATTTGAGGGCAAAAGGTGCAGCTGTGCCTGGGGAAGGCAATACTGTGGTTGGTGGATGGATCCGCAGACAAGGAGTAGTGCAAGAAAGAAAACAGCAGGAGTACATAGAACATAGAACAGTACAGCACAGAACAGGCCCTTCGGCCCTCGATGTTGTGCCGAGCAATGATACCCTACTCAAACCCACGTATCCACCCTATACCCGTAACCCAAAAACCCTCCCCTTAACCTTATTTTTTCTTAGGACACTACGGGCAATTTATCATGGCCAATCCACCTAACCCGCACATCTTTGGACTGTGGGAGGAAACCGGAGCACCCGGAGGAAACCCACGCACACACGGGGAGGACGTGCAGACTCCTCACAGACAGTGACCCAGCTGGGAATCTAACCTGGGACCCTGGAGCTGTGAAGCATTTATGCTAACCACCATGCTACCCTGGAGTAGGAGAGTCTTTATGGTGTGCCGCAGAAAAAGATGCCAGAGGGCAAGGAGGGTGTGCTGCCCGCCCAGTGGTCGACAGAGCAGTTGGTACAGTTTGTGAACAATAAGTTCCTGCAACAGAGGAAAGATCTGGCCACGGTATTGGAACCGCTGAGGTCTGGAATCAAGCACGTTGAGCAGATGCTGGGGTCCCAGGGCCAGGCGATCTAAAAAGTGGGTGAGGTGATGGGGGAGCACGAGGAGCAGTTGGCCTCATTGGTGGCGAAGGTGGGAGCGATGTGGGAGAGCCAGTAGAGACTGAGGGAGAAGGTAGAGGATCTGGAGAATCACTCCAAGACACCGAATTTAAGGGTTGTCGGGATGCCTGAAGGCATTGAAGATGCAAAGGCCGCTGGGTATGTGGCAAGGATGCTGGAGAAATTGATGGGGGAGGTTTTCAATCGGCCTTTGGAGGTGGACTGAGCGCACAGGGTGCTAAGGAGGCCACAGGCGGGGAAGCTGCCGAGGGCGATGGTGGTGCAGCTCAACAAGGAGAAGATAATCTTTTGTTGGGCGAGGCAGACCAAGAAACGTTCCTAAGAAGGAAGTGAGAAATGGGTGTACCAGGACCTGGGTGTGGAGCTGGCAAGAGGAAGGCCTTGTATAACCAGATTAAGGCCACACTCTTTGAAAAAGGGGCTGAAGTTTGGGTATTGTACCTGGGCAGCCCATTGGTGACTTTCCAGAAACGAGAGCTTTATTTTGACATGCCAGAGGAGGCGATAGAATTTATTTGTTTGTTTTTTTATAAATTTAGAGCACCCAATTATTTTTTTCACAATTAGAGGGGAATTTGGCATGTCCAATCTGCCTACCCTGCACATCTTTGGGTTTGTGGGGTAAGACCCACGCAGACACGGGGAGAATGTGCAAACTTCACACGGATAGTGACCCGGGGTCGGGATCGAACCTAGGACTTTGGCGCCGTTAGGCAGCAGTGTTAACCACTACACCACTATGCGATGGAATTTATGAGGAACAATGGGTTGGGAGGAGTGTGAGGACATTGAACTTTGGAGGAGCTTTATATGCTTTTTAAAGTGTTGGGTGGTGGGTTTTCCGGGGCAGGTCCTTGCAGGGGAACAGTAATGGCGCGTGTGCATTTTGTTATTCTTTCGGGGGTGACGGTTGGCATGGTCGGTGGGGGGCACTAGAGGGAGTCTGGATGATTTGAGACTTTGGGTGGGGGGCACCACGTTAGCTGGCTGGGCAAGTTAACAGAAATGAGTGGGGGTTGGGGAAAGAGAATGGGATTATATATTTTTTGTTTGACGGTTGGCGCGAGGGGAGGCGGTTGTTGACATGCTTGTGGTTGGAGTGGCGCAGTTGGGAAGGGATCGATGTCGGTGGCGGAGGGTTGCCTGCCAGGGGCTGGCTCAAAAATGGATATGGCGTATTGGCAGGAGGGGGTGTACACCCCCCCCCCCCCAAGGCTGGTCAGATGGTACGTGAGGGGGATGAATGGGCTGGTTTAAATGGTCCTGTGTGTTCATGCATCTTAGAAGTTTGAAGGCAGTTGTAGCTTTTTGGAAGAGACACACCTGAAGCTGGGGGACCAGACGAGGCTGTGAAAGGGATTGGGGGGCGTAGATGTTTCATTCGGGGCTAGATACGAAGACCAGTTTTTGGGGTGGGGGAGTGGGGTTTGGTTATTAAGCAGGTTGCGCTCAAGGTGGGGAGCATTGTGGCCAATCCAAGGGGGAGGCATATAATGGTTAGAGGGATGTTGGAGCGGATGCCGATGGTTCTGGTAAACATTTATGGGATAATGTGGATTTTATGAGGCGACTGTTGGGGATGATGCCGGACTTGGACTCTCATCGGTTCATTATAGGGGGGTGATTTTAATACGGACACAAATCAGAGTTTGGGCCGGTCGAGTCCCAAGTCGGCGAGAGTACCAGGAGTGGGAAAGGAGCTGAGGGAGTTAATGGAGCGTGACACGGGAGGTCACAACCACTACGCTGTGGGAGGCACTCAAGGCTGTAATCAGGAGGGTGTTCATATCAATTTGGATGCATCCGTAAAAATCGGAGTGGGAGGAGCAGGCAAGGCTGGTGGATGAGATTTTGAAGGTGGATAGTGGATATTTAGTAGCAGGGTTGCTGAAGGAGAGGCAAATCCTCCAGATGGAGTTTGGGCTAGTTTCTACGTGGAAGGCAGTGGGAGAGCTGTGGAGGCCAGGGGGTAGTGAATGAGTATGCAGAAAAGGAGAGTAGCATGTTGGCCCATTAGTTGAGGCGGCATGGGCGATCGATAGAGTTAGGGATGATAAGGGTACGGTGGTGATGGACCCAGAAGGGGTGAATGGGGTGCTCAAGGCCTTTTATAGGAGGCTCTACGAGTCGTAGCCCCCCACTGGGGAGGAAGGGATAGGGTGGTTCCTGGATGTGTTTGAGTTTCCCGAAGTGGAGGAGGGGCCAGTTCAGGGAATGGGGGCCCCAGTTGGGCTGAAAGAGGTGATGGATGGTGTGGGGACGATGGAGGCAGGAAAGGTCCCGGGTCCGAACAGGTTCCTGGTCGAGTTATATGAAAAGTTTGTGGCAGACCTGGGGTCACTGCTGATGAAGGCATATAATGAAGGAAGGGAGAGGTCGGACCTCCCTTCTCCATTGTTGCAGGCTTCTATTCCTCTAGTTTTGAAGAGGGGCAAGGACCCGGTGTAGGTTATATCTCTCGATTTCTTTATTGGATGTGGACGGCAATTTATTGGCGACGGTGTTGGTATCATAAATTTAGGACTGCGTGCTGGGGGTGATAGGCAAGGATCAGACGGGATTTGGGAAGGACAGGTAGCTGTCGACGAATGTGAGGAGGCTACTCAATGTAATCAGGATGCTTTCGGAGAGGCAGGAGGTGGAGGTATTGCTGGCGCTGGATGCGAAAAAAAAGGCGTTTGATCGGGTGAAGTGGGAATATTTGCTGGAGCGGTTTAGGTTCGGGGTTTGTGGATTGGGTTCGGTTGTTATATAAGGTGACGGTTGCGTGCTTGCGGAAAAACTGAGTGAGTTTGGGGTACTTTGGGCTACATCGTGGGATGATGCAGGGGTGTCGACTCTCCCCGTTGCTCTTCGTTTTGGTAATAGAGCCGCAGGCAATGGCACTTAAGACGTCAAGGGACTGGAAAGGAATCGAGTGGGGGGGGCCCTGTCGAACACAGGGTTTCATTGTATGCAGATGATTTATTATTATATATTTCGGATCCGCTGTGCAGCATCAGAAACATTTTGGAGATTCTGGGGAAATTTGGCCTGTTTTCAGGGTACAAATTGAATATGGGAAAGAGTGAGGTGTTCCCGATTGAGACCAGAGGGCAGGAAAGAAGATTAAGGGAGTTGCCGTTCAGGGTGATGGGGGCTGGTTTCAGGTTTTTGGGTGTCCAGTGACGCAGAGTTGGGCACAGTTGCATAAACTGAAGGCTCGGCTGGTGGAGCAGATGAAGGGTGATCTTTAAGTGGTGGGATATGCTGCTGCTGCCATTTACAGGGCGGGCTCAGAAATTGAAAATAACAGTGCTGCCGAGGTTTCTACTTCAGAACCTCCCAATCCTTGTTCCCAGGGAAGGTCAATGGGCTGATCTCCGGGTTTGTGTGGGTGGGGAAGATCCCGCTGGTGCGGCGGGCTTTCTTGCTGTGGGGCAAGAGGATGGCTGGCAGTGCCGAACATAATGAACTATTATTGGGCGGCAACCATTGCTACAGAAAGTGGGTCGTGGCGGAGGTGGAATCGTGCAGCGGTACGTGTTTGAAGGCTTTGTTTTTGTTATCGTTCTCGTCGGCCAGGTTCTCCACGAGCCCAATAGTGGTGTTGGTTCTAAGGGTGTGACGGCAGTGGAGGCAGCACGGGGCTGGAGGTGCAGATCTGTACTAACCATAGGTTTGCGCCAGCGGGGCTGGATGCGAGGTTTAGGAGTACCTGCAGGTTCGGGACTTTGTAAGGAGAGGTGTGCCATCCTTTCCTGGGCTGCCGCCCTTGGGTTGCAGGTCAAGGTGCTGTCGAAAGGCGAATTAGGGGAGGGGAAGGTGTCGCATATCTTAAGGAGTTGATGGAATGGGATGGAGTCCTGGGGAGGTATATTAAGTGTATATGGGAGGATTATCTGGGAGGGGAGATGGGCGCCGAGACGTGGGCAGAGGCCTTGCGGAGGGCAAAGATGTCCTCATGATGTGCGAGGTTAAGCCATGTCCAGTTTAAAGTGGTACATTGGGCTCATATGACGGTGGCGAGGATGAGTAGGTTCTTTGCTGGGGTAGAGGATTAGGTGTGGGCAGTGCGTGGGAAGGTGAGGTGGGATGGGGTGCGAATCATGTCCACATGCTCTGGGTGTGTCCGAGACTGAGGGGGTTCTGGCAGGGGTTCTCAGACATGATGCCTAACCTGCACATCTTTGGACTGTGGAAGTAAACCTGAGCACCCATACAAACACGGGGAGAATTTGGGGAGTTTGCACAGTCACCCAAGGCTGGAATTGAACCCTGGTCCCTGACACTGAGGCAGCAGTGCTATCCACTGTGTCACATGCCAAACCCTACAAACTGACAACAATTCCACCTCCCAATAGAGTAATCTAGGTTGCCTTCAAATATCCCTCTCACAACCTGGTAATTGGCTAGAGTGAAGTCCTAGATTTCAACTGCATTGAAAATGTTCGACACCCCTTAACTACTTGAGGAGAGGCCTGGGAAGATGTGGAAGTTCTGAATAAAAGGATTTCTCAAAAATATTGGACTTGAAATGTTAATTTGGTTTCTCCCTCCACAGATGTTGCCAGCCCTGCTATGTCTTTGCAGCATTTACCCAAATCAAAGTAACTGTCGAATTCAGCACAATATCCATGTCAATTTAACAAGATAATACTCATATTTTTTTTAAACACAAGATAAACAACATCTGGATAAAGAAAGCCATCTCCTTCTGCCTCCACTACTCTTTACAGAAGTAGTGGGCAGGGGATTAGAGTACTTTCCATGGAGTACCCTGTACACTGATATTTATCAATTTCTCAAAGTAATTCAGTGCCAGTTTGTGCTTAACTTCAATTCATTGCATGAATTATTAGAAACTCAGAAGATTGTACATGAAAAAATATGTTCAATTTAAAATATCGAAGTCTTCAGGAAGCAGCGTAAACGGTTAACACAACTCTTTCATTTCTTTTTCTCTTTCAAGTATTCTACATGTAATCTAATTCCCATATTAATAAACTGCTCCTTTCACTACACAATTCTCCCTTTCAAGACTTTCATTTTTAAAATTCACAAATCATCTTTTTGCACAATTCTTATAAATACTATTATGAATTGAAATTAAGTAACACACTGTGATACTGAATGCAGTGTCATATTTTGACTTGATTGCAGAGGCAATAATTATTACTCCTGGAAAGTATAATTAATGTCAGTGAAAACCATAATTTTTGTGCATCACTACCCGTTGTTATGGAGAATTCACTTTTGTCGCCAAGTTAAATGTGCGATGATGAGGTTAACCATTGCTTTCCAATTGTAAAATAGGCTTGTACAAGCTTATCATTCTTCAAATGAGTCATATGCCAAATCTCCAGCCTGTTGTTCATTCAGATGAGAAATCCCATGGTATATTAGAAGAGAGGAGGAAGGTTTTCCACCACCAGAATAGATTATCATTCTAGCAGTCGTTCGGTAGTACAGAACTTGAGTGCCACTGAACAAAGGGACATGTCAAAGTTTTTCATCCTGCACTCATTCTTCCTCCCTTCCGAAGTAACATTGTTTCTCTCCCACTGACCATGTTGTTTGCACATTCATCTAGTATCTGAGTGGGTCTCACCTTCACCAAAAAAGATGTGCAGGGTAGGTGAATTAGCCATGCCAAATTGCCCTTAATTGGGGAAAAAAGAATTGGGTACTCTAAATTTATATTTAAAAATTTTTCAAAAACATTGTTTCTCTCAGTAACTACACTCACTGCAACTCTGTAAGCAATTTGCTGTGAAAAACACATATGTTGCAATAAGATGTATTAATGGACGTATTTGTTTTTATTCTCCACGAATTAAAGCAGCAATTCTTCTTGCTGTTTAGTTCAAACGTCTCCTGCCAAGAGGATACAGCGGAGTAGCTATTTCCTTCGGTGAAGGAATTGAGAATAAGGTGACAAATGTTAAAATTTGAATTAGCCCATTCAAGAACAAAATTAGCACAAGCTAACAGTAAAGTAAAATTCTCTCCTCCAGAAGGCAGTGGGCTAATAGATAGTTTCAAGACTGATTGACAGACTGAACTTGTTTCTGACTGATTCAACCTAAAACGCATCTACACAAATAATAAAATAAGGAATAGGAATCTGATCGCTTACAATTCTACAATTGCTGTCCACATTGACGTCAGCTCAGGATAGGAAATAATTAATAATTAAAAAGTGATTAGTGGCTAATTGGTTAAGCACCTCACTGGGTGCATAGGTTGGCCATTAACGGGTCCAGGCAATGAGTAGTCGAAGGAGTCATCCAATCCGACTGTTAGCCCCTCTTCCACAGCTATGTTCACGCCAGGTGTCCATGGAGAGGGAGCACACGGTGTCCACCGGCATAATTGAGGCCTTCCATGACCGGTGGGCACTGCAGCATCTTTATGATTTTCAGTATCCCTTTAGTTTGTTAATTTAACCCTTGTTTTGCTCAAAAGAGAATAATGGGGAATAGCTACATTACATAGAACATAGAACAGTACAGCACAGAACAGGCCCTTCGGCCCTCGATGTGTACATTCTACATAAAATTTGAGACCTTCTGATGTGTGAGGGCGTGTTTATATAATAATGAGCTTCATATGGAATAGATGCAATCCCAATGTGGGACAGAAAGCATGTTCACTGTCCGAAAGCCTTTTTGTCTACAGCACTGCCAGCAGAAGCAGATACAATACTTAAGTATACAAAAGGAGCAACTACTGTTACGTTTGTATCACTCAATTTATTGTCTTGCCTGCACTGCAGTTACAGCATTCAAGATTTTGATTATAGCTGGCAGTGGTAGTTCTGTTTTGGAGATACTGTGGTCAGGATCAGCAAATATGTGCAAGAGCATATTATTTTGGTTAAATCGCAAGTCTCCATCCTCTAGTCCCTTTACATATATTGTGGTAACGCTGAGCAAAGATAAATACTCCTAAACCATAAAACTGGACCTCCAGCTGTCTGGTTTCCAAATCAATTTTTAATTATGGACCCTTTAAGACAGATTTGGTAAGCATTTTATGTCCATGAGCTGCAAAAAACTGATCATCTCTAGAGAGGAACTGATCCATCTACACCTTCAATTATCTCTTATTATACACAGCATGCTTGCTGAATGAGTGAACGTTTTCACAGTGAAAATTTAATGTCAGATTCTGAACATAATTACCAGAGGCCGTTCAAGAACTAATTACGATTTCAATATTCCAATAGTCCAGATTAAGGGGAAAAAAGAGTTTACATTTATATCGTATATTTCATGACCTCAGGCAATTCCAAATTGCTTTTCACAAAAAGTGTACTGTCACTTTTGTAATGTAGAAAGCATGGCAGCCAATTTGCAGACAGGAAGGTTCGACAAAAGTGCTGTGATAACGGGCAGAATTTAAAAAACAAATAATGCTGCATGAAGGATGAATATTACCCAAGGCACCAGAGCACCCCACTACTCTTCTTCAAATAGTGCCATATATCCATCCGAGAGAAAAGTCGGAGCTTGTTTAAAATGGTCAGAAGATGGCATTTCTACACCTGAGTAGGCGGACACCTAGATGAGTTATGTGATAAACAGACCAGAGAGGTCCTAGGCTTAATAATTGATCTATATTGATTTACCTTGCCACAACATTGCAAGTACAAAAACTGAACTCAACATCCCTGGGTGAGAGAGAACGTGGCAGAAATATACAGCGTACACACCCCTGATTATCATCCCATGAGCCCCAACCAAAAGCATCCATGAATGGATGATGAATAGAAGGACTGTTTAATGAGGCCAAATGGTAATGGATGCCCCTGTATGACAAAGCCAAAGACTTGAATAAACAGCTGAATGAAATACTGGAAATCGCTGAAGTTCAAGAAATCATACTCCATCCTACTTACTGTCTTGTTATGCTCTTGGCTTGGCATAACCGGCTTCCTTGATGTTCACTCTGACAAAGGAAGGTTCAGACGTGGAGATAACTTCAACACGTTTATTGAACTATTTACAATTCTCTTACTTAGGTTCGCCTCTACTGTTGATCCTTCTATAGCTACTCAGAATGACAGACCAATCCGCTACAATCCACGGGGTAGGTGTGATATTGAATCAACCCTGTGAGTCTACTCACTGAGTGTCTCCACTGGAAAGAGGAAGATCATTTGTGCTGTGTCCCTTATATATGGGTTGGTGTAATGCCCCTGTGGTAGTGTCACCTCTGTGTGTATCGTGAATGCCCATTGGTCGTGTCCTATCTTACTGACCTATTGGTTGACTGTCTGTGTGTCATGTCTCTGGTGCTCCCTCTAGTGTCTAGCTAGTCTACATGTATTTACAGTAACTCCTTGTGTATTTACAGTGATGCATATCACCACACTTACTAAAAGAGAATTGGCATAGACCAACCATACTTTAAAAAAAAAAGTAAATTTCTGTCACCAAGTCAAATGGAGACACTTCCAAGGTCTCAGTTCTATAGTTAATTCAAAAGTAACATGACTCATGCAATCTGTGACATAAAATGTTTGTAGACGATTCATCTGTGGTGGCATCATAACCAAGCCAGGATCTGGATTTGTGTAACAGCCATATATATGCACTTTACAAAAGTGTAATTGGAAGGCATTCAAGGCAAGGGAACATGGTGACTAACCTCTTCAGGGAGAGCTTTTATTTATATTTCACCTTTCACTTTCTCAGGAAATACCAAAATCCTTCATGGTGTGTAGTCAACTGTTCGACAGAACGGGGCAGCATGGTGGCGCAGTGGGTTAGCCCTGCAGCCTCACGGCGCCGAGGTCCCAGGTTCGATCCCGGCTCTGGGTCACTGTCCGTGTGGAGTTTGCACATTCTCCCCGTGTTTGCGTGGGTTTCAGCCCCACAACCCAAAGATGTGCAGGCTAGGTGGATTGGCCATGCTAAATTGCCCCTTAATTGGAAAAAAAATGAATTGGCTACTCTAAATTTATATTTAAAAAAAACAAAAAAAAACTGTTCGACAGAAAAGCATGACAGCCCATTGTAAACAGCAAGGTCCTGTAAGCAATGAGATAACTGACCAGTTAAATTCTAATGTTACTGTCAGTTGAGGATACATTGTTGCCCAGGGAACGAGAAAATCTCCCTGCTCTTAATCAAATAGCACCATGCATTCTTTTACATCCATTTAAACAGGAAAAACTTTTTTTTTAAACTGATGCTTAAAACTCCAGGAATCCATGAATGTCATATAACCAACAACCTGATCTCATCTCGGTGCTCACTAGCACGTCCACAAGTAGAAAGGATTCATTGGCACGATAATGGGAAGCAGAAATCATTATCCACCCTTCAATTCTGAGAAACAAACACTAATTTGAGCACAACAGTCACCATCATGGAGGTAAACCAAACTAATCTGGTTAAGCAAAAGTACTTGAGGCTTTCTCAGACACTCACCACATTCCAGCCTGCAAATCTCACTTCCACAGAAAAATGAAAGCTTGGATTTTGAAATGGGTTTAATACTTCTGATTTATAATTAAAAGCAAGCTTCATAAAACATACAACAAAACATGCATCTCATTCACGCAGCTTGTGTTTTCTAGCACAGGAAATCTCAAAATCCTGGGATAATAGGTCAATTAACTGAGAATTCCGCGACAGATTCTTCCTCTTGGAGGTGGAAAAAAAATTTGAATTTCATCCTGACATAGCAGCCCAGGTCTTCTTATTTCCAGGCCACATGCCTGGAATGGAATTAAATTATTATTATCACCCTGACCCTCCAAACACCATCCTAAGTCAACTGCTACACTACCCACTTACTCACTTGCACTCATACACTAACATATTGAAAAACTATCCAAATGTCCCAAGATGTTCCAGCATTAGTGAAATGAAGACTTACCAAAACACAACAGTTAGTGCTGTTAACAAAAAAAAGAGGAACATGGCTTGACTTCCCCTGATGATCATGTACTATGAAGGACTCTAATATCAGGTATGATCTCCATTTCTGAAGAGGTCAGGTTACAAAGTCCAAGCCACTGTATCCTTCCCCAAATTATTCCTTTGATAAACTCTCCTACCCAAATTTATTGTCATCCCTTCTATCTTGCATTATACGGCATCCTTTCTACTCCAATGGTTTTAGTCATAGGCAAAGCCACTGCCAACCAGTTCCTTGCATCCCTCACCATTTTCAGATTCAACTGCTTCCAATCTCACTTTGTCCTGAATCCTTGAAAAAACCTTACACAGGCATTTACAATTGCACTTTCAAGTTGCCAACTGTCAAGTCTTTCATCATCCATTCATTACAATACTTCTACTACCATTGATCTGCCTAACCACTCCCTCTCCTTCATATTTAATGCACTTGTCCAAAGATAAGCACATTTAATTTTAGATGATCCACAATTTCTTCCAGTGAAACAGTTGCAAGACAGAAGCTATCGTCTTCAGCTTTGTCACCAATTCCATTATGGTGACTGTTTCACAAGGCTGTTTGCAACTTTGCAGTACTATTCACACTGAGGTGCCAATCCAATATCCTCACTGCCACAAAGACCATCTAGTAGTTCCACCTCATATTCATCTGTCCTTGCTCATCTGCTATTGAAACTTGATCTAAGACTCAATGACCTCCAGACTCAAATATTCAAATGCTTCCTTTGCCAGCCTCTCAGCCTTTACTTCAGCTAATCAAAAAATATACTGCCATCTTACATTCTGTAGTAACTCCCACTCACAAGGCTCCTGTCCTTGCTGATCTAGAGTGGCAGTATCTCAAACAAGTTGAAATTGTCATTATATTTCAATCCCTCCACGGCCTCGTCTTCCCTATCTCTGTAATTGCCCCAGAAATTTTTAATTCCTTCGGTCCTTCACCTACTACATTTTCCCCAGCACCCCCCCCCCCCCTCAACACTGAACCCCCATGCCCCACCACTTCCTTTGAATATAGCAATAGGAACCATGTTTTCAGCCCATTTTTTGGACTTCCCTTCCTAATCATCCCACCTCTCTCTGTTCCTTTTATCCCCCTTACAATGAAGATCACCTCTTTGAATAAGCTTTTGATGACCCCTCAATACATCCTTCTTTGAGTCAATGTTCCTTTTTGTCCAAGTCTTTGGGATTATTTTCCTTCACTAAAAGTAGTTATTGCCTGGACTGATTAGACACAAAAATCAAACCAGTACACCTGTACATCTGGTCTACTAAACCTCATTCCCCCCCCCCCCCCCCCCCATTCTAGCTTACCCAACTGTCATGACCAGGCAGTTATATTGTGGATGTTTAAGGATAATTGTTAAAATACACTCGTGCTTTTAAAATACCTTACACTTTTAAAGCCTTTTGAGTCACAGCAGACAGCTGTCTCCTCAGATGAATGCCTAAACATTGTTCAACTGTTTTATTTCAGAATCTGTCACAAAGAAAATCATTAATAATTCAAGATTGCCTTGGATGACACAATTGAATCTTCCAAAGGCGTGAAAACTCAGGACTCCATTGATACCGGCAGGAGGGACTTCTTCAAAAGGCTGTAATATAATTAACTTCTTTGCTTTATGGAACAATGACTCAAGTAAATTAACTTATCAGCCATTTTTGAACTAGAGGCTGTAAGAAACCATATTTTGTTGCAGTGTGCTGAGAACCCACAATGCCTCGTAAGTCAATTCTAGCTCTCAGCTGAATGAACTATGAACAGCACGTCAGAGCTGTGTTTCTCTTTGCTACCAAGAGTTTAAGAGTAAGGCATCCAAATAAACATCCCTGCTCTGCCGGGAATAAACCTGCCTTACTTGCAGTTTCCAGTAAGAAAAAGGAGCCTATACTCTCTCCCCTCATCTGCTCTATTGATTGAGACTTTGTACAATTAAAAATGCTGACTTAGCAGCTTCGCAAGCCATCACAGTTGCCAAATTGAACCTCAAGTTTGAACTCTTTCTTTTAACAAAGAAGGAATTCAAGCATAATAGTGTAGGTCAGATAGGCTTCAGATAGTTTCACAGGTCGGCGCAACATCGAGGGCTGAAGGGCCCGTACTGCGCTGTAATGTTCTATGTTCAAACGCCCACAATGATATTTCTCAGGGACTAATTAGAAATCTAATCTTTAAGTATCTTTCTTTATCTGCATTTTAATATGAGATTAATATGGTTAGCAATGCTGCCTCACAATATCAGAGACCTAGATTCGATTCTGACCTGCGGTGACTGTCTGTATGGAGTTTACATATTCTTCCCGTGTCTGCATGGGTTTCCTCCGGGTGCTCTGGTTTCCACTCAGTCCAAAGGTGTGCATGTTAAGTTAAGCCATGATAGTATTGCCCCTTAATGTCCAGGGATGGGACGGTTTGGTGGGGTTCATAGAATCATAGGTTATGGCCATAGGGCAGGAGAGTGAGCCTAGGTAGGATGCTCTTTCAGAGGGTCGATGTACACTCAATGGGCCAAATGGCCTCCTTCTACACTACGCGTTCTATGATTCTATGGGAATCTGAAATTCAATAAAAAAATCTGCAATTAAAAGTCTAATAATGACCATGAAACCATTATCAATTTTCATTAAAAACTCATCTGGTTCACTAATATGCTTTAGGAAAGAAAGGATATCAACTCTCTTAACCTGATCTGGCCTACATGCGACTCCAGATCCACAGCAATGTGGTTGACTCTTAAATAACCTCGGAAATGGCCAAACGAGCCACAAATACTGGCCCAACTGGCGATGCCCACACGTTAAACAACAATTCTGCAGTATATTCTATGTGGATGGTCCTGTGGTTCAGTGGTTGCATTCCCCACGTCTAAGCTAGAAGCTTTGGATTCCAGTCCGAATTCAGAACTTGATAACCATGAAACTGGTGTTCATTACATGATCGCACAGATTGAATATCAGCCTGCAAATCCTTCCAATACACCTTATGTTGCATGGTAAGAGCAAAAGAGTTTCCTGGTCAATCATACTGCAGAAGGCAATGCCAAACAAATTACAATACTTAGTCAGACATAGGACCAATCCAATGAAGTAGAAGGTTGCCACTAAAGGCATCCTGAAGGAGGAAGAAGATATTCTATGAATGCTTTGTAAATCCCATCTTGCAGATTCCAGATTACTGCCGACTAGGCAAAACAGCTGCCCAAATGATGCATGGTCATGCATTGATGAATATATATTTGAATGAAAATTCAGAGCACAAAATAATAAAATATTTGACATTTGCTGGGCTTTTAAGCAATGGCAGCTTCTCTTTGGCTTTATAAAAGCAAACAGGTTTCTCACTGTTCTCTAGTCTTTTACTTTGGTCTACAAGAAACTAGATGGGTGAAAACAAAAATTAAGAGTAGACCATACAGCAGACAATCAGGACTTCATAAAGCTGTGTTTTTCAAACTTTTTTTTCCGGGGACCAACGTTTACCAACTGACCAACCTTCGGGATCAATGCTAGCCAACCCACACGGCCAACCATTAATTCTTGCCTTTAATGTGACAGGTGAGCCTGCTTAGTCCTCACAATCACATTTGCTTTGTCATTCAGTGTCACATTGACCCTAAGGATGTCAGCTAACAACGCAAGTTCAATCATGCTTCGTCTTCACATGCCTTTCAGGTTTTGAGGGTTTTAAACGTTCATTTGCCAGTAGTACCCTGCATATAACATACATCAGCTTTGCATTCTGATTTGCATTGACACGATTAACAAAGCCACACCACAAGAAATCATTTCTATATGGCTTTGTTCCCGATTTCAGGTCATTTCTTTGATGGCTGTTCACCAGAGGCCCTGGAGCTCTGCATACAGCTCACACCAGTGCAGTTTTATCTTGTCATGGACTCTCTGAGAAGCTCTGTCCAGCAGATTCAGTTGCGAGATCCTGGCCTGTTTGTGTCGCTGACCCTCTCTTCCTCATCACAAAATGACCCATCTTTAGTTCTTCACACAGTCCTGTTGCTTGCTTGCTGGCAGCTACTAAATGGAGGAATCTCTCCTCCATAATTTTGCACCCAAAGCATAGACCTACATGGCGTGCGATGTTAGTGTACGTGCCAGGCGCATAACCTGTTCTCTGCCGTCAATTCCGGCGGGAAGACTCCATCATTTGTATTTAAAGGCTGATCGTGGACAGCATTCTCAAATGAAAAGCTTGTTGCGGCTATTGGGTGTTTCTCCCACGATCAGGAACACCGCAACTGATCACTCCGTGACCCCATCGACACCCACAGGTACCGAACCCGAGTTTGAAAAGCCCCATCATAAAGGATGTGGTGACACTGGGTTTCTGTTAGTACTGTACTTAGGAAACAACCGAGTGCCCCACCAAACCCAACTGAAAACTTTAATTATGGAATCATATCCCATGAGCAAATCGTAATACACATGCATAGTCAAGAGTTTGTTCCACCAAGAATGTGTACCCACAAGTAGGCCTGTGAATCACCAGCAAACCCACAAACATGAAATTAAAGCCACAACAAAAGCCACAGTGTATTACTTATAAAATAAATCTGTAATTTTGTGCCTGTGTTTACATTAAATGCACAGGTTTACAAAATATAGACAGGATTCTCCCAAAAATGACAAATGTTCCGACACTACTTCCATCGCAATCCACCAACACTTAGGCAATGTTTGGGAGTTTGAAGAGATTCCCACTGGGAAAGAGATGTGCAGGACCGAAAGAGGCCAGCTAGCTCCTCGCAGATCACGGCTCAGTTTTTAAAGAGTTCCCCAATTTCCAGACAAGCCTACAGCATTTCCGCCACCCAATTGCGGGTACCAGCCGCAACTCCCGTCCCCATCAGACATATCCTCATAAGGCATATTGTAGAAATATTGGGGACCATGTTTTTATATATATATTTTTGTATTCCCATGTCCGTTCATATTCTGTCTAATCGCGGTTTAAACATACAAACACAAAAGCAAATCAGACCTCACTAGAAAACAGGGAAGGGTTAATTCAGACATTCGGGCAGGCAGCAATCAACACAGGCCATCTGGCAAAAGTCTGAGACATCCATTTTCATTAGCAGCACAATCAGGGATACCTCACAGAGACAGCCACACCCCAAGAAAGATCATTATTCCTGGACATCCAGGCAGGGAAGGCTGTTAACATCTCTTCATAGCTGAAACTTCCCTTTTGACATTGTAAATGGGGGTCAGCGATGGTCCGGTAATGTGATTTACATAGAATTTACAGTGCAGAAGGAGGCCATTCGGCCCATCGAGTCTGCACCGGCTCTTGGAAAGAGCACCCTACCCAAGGTTAACACCTCCACCCTATCCCCATAACCCAGTAACCCCACCCAACACTAAGGGCAATTTTGGACACCAAGGGCAATTTATCATGGCCAATCCACCTAACCTGCACATCTTTGGACTGTGGGAGGAAACCGGAGCACCCGGAGGAAACCCACGCACACACGGGGAGGATGTGCAGGCTCCGCACAGACAGTGACCCAAGTCGGAATCGAACCTGGGACCCTGGAGCTGTGAAGCGATTGTGCTATCCACAATGCTACCATGCTGCTCCCACAATGCTACCGTGCTGCCCCCACAATGCTACCGTGCTACCCCCACAATGCTACCGTGCTGATTATCAGGACTGTTTCAATGTCTGTACTTAACAAGATCATGCGAACCATCAGGCACTCAGTAAAACAAATCTATATGTTAATATTAAATGTTGCAACGTTTTTCCAAACTATCTGTAATCAGCAAAACAACCACATCAATACGAAGTCTTACAACATCAAACAGTATAACTGACCATTGCGAAGGTACAATCTGGGAGAAACACAGACTCAGAGGAACCTTCAACGTTCAGGGCCGAGTCTCCCTCATGTATGTGAAATAAAGACTTTTCCTTAAAGCTCAACATAGTCTCCAGGACTCAACCTTAATTCCCTCCAGCAAGGCATCAGGCCCAATCACTGGTATTAGATGCCCCCCCCCCCCCCCAAGGCCCCCCTTCATAGCCATGCCCCCTCTAAGGGGGGCATGAACCTTTGCCCCATGGTACTGACCCTGGTAGCTAGGCAGTGCCAACCTGGCACCCTGGCAGGGTAAATCTGACAGTTAGGTTGACACTGCCAGGGTGCCTGGGAAAGTGACAGGGCATTCCCAGCTCTGTCCCCAATCACCCATGGACTATAATGGCATCTGAGCCCCCTCCCCTCCCAACCTCCCGGCATGGTCATAATAATAAAGTAGGCTTACATTAATGCTGCAATGAAGCTTCTGTGAAAATCTCCTAGTCACCACACTCAGGCGCCTGTTCGGGTACACAGAGGGAGAATTCAGAATGTCCAATTCACCTAACAAGCATGTCTTTTGGGACTTGTGGGAGGAAACCCAAGCACCACGCAGACACGGGGAGAACGTGCACAGAGTGACCCAAGCGGGAATCAAACCCGGGACCCTGGCACTGTGAAACAACAGTGCTAACCACTGCGATGGAGTCCAGTAGTAATTTTCGCCAGCCTCACACTGCAGCGTGAATCCCAGGAGCCAGGAGACTGGCTGAAGCCCGGAAAAGCATATGTAAATTTGCTTAAAAACTCATTTAAACATGCAAGTCTAGTTCACGCCCACGTTCAAGATGGATCTACCTTTTGTCGGCCTCTATATCAACAATGAAAATCTGACATGATCCATCGATCCTGACTTTGGAATCCTCCTCCATCTATTCTTATTACCATCAATAGCATTGAGCTCTTATCTTGCACAGTTAGGGTTTATGTAGCACGTTATAAAATGTTTTTGGGAAATCCAAAAACATACTTACAGATTCCCCTTTATAGACACTGCTATTGCCCCTTCACTGCCTCACTCATACTCACCCTCTCAGAAATCTGTTGGACTTTCCCAGAAACTCAGGAATTTTGGATCTCCGATTTTGCTGCTATGTCCGGAGGAAGCGCCTGTTCTTACGGCCAAAAAGTCTGCGATGCTCTGTCCGATGGGGGTTTAGCAGCCGCGCCATATAAAGCCCCCGGCTTTACCTGCAAATACAGATGGAGAATGGCCGGGTCCGTGGCCGGGCATGCGCACACCGGCAACCTGCGTCGGCCACACCGCACAACATGGCACCGGCCGTGAGCGGACCCGGCCTGCCAGATAGTTCCCCCACTGTAACCCCTCTTGCCACCCCTGGACCACCACCACCAGTCCCCTCAGCACCCGCTGAAGCTCCCCGTCAACGGAACGGCCCCCTCCCAGGCTATGGCAGCGCTGGATACAGTCCGCAGCTGCCACGAGGTCCCCGAAAACTGACAGGACACGTGGCCAACGTTGTCGAGGTCAGCCCATCAGGGGCAGAGCATCGGGGGAGGGCCTCAGATGACGTCCTGAGGCCGTCCCAACGCAGTGCGGTGTACTCAGTGAATATGCCATTTATGACGGGACGGACCATCCGAAAAACGACGCCGCCCCTGATTTTGCAATAAAAAAGGATTCTCTGGCCAATCGCCAAATGCAATTTTGGCGTTGGCAATCGGAGAATTCCGCCCTACTTCTTTTAAAACCTTAGGGTGCAGGCAGTCAGGTCCAGGGAACGTGTCAGCTTTTACTCCTATTAGTTTTCCTAATACTTTCTCTCATGTTAGTGATAATTTAAGCTCCTCCTTCCCCTTTGCTCTGATTTTCTTTTACTATTGGATTGTTTTTAAGTGTCTTCTAATATGAAGACAGACACAAAATAGGTTCAAAATCTGTCATTTCCTTGTTTCCCCATTATTAATTCTCCAACTCTCAATTTAGCTGTTCTCTTCCTTTTATATATTTATCAAAGCTTCTACTGTGTTTTTATATTTCTTGCTAGTTTCGCAATTTCTCTATTAAATCATCTTTTGATGGTTTCTAATATTTTCCTAATCTTCCACCACTAACCTTTGCAACATTGTGTGTATTGAAATTCAATTTGACCCCATTCTTAAAATTATTAGTGAGCCATGGATGGGTCATCATTTTCGCAGAATTTGTTTCTCAATGGAATATATCTTTGTTGAGACTTAAAATATATCCTTCTAAATATCTGCCACTGCTTTTCTACTGTTAATACCTTTTAACCTGTTTTCGCAATCCATTTAGTCAACTGTTTTCATATCTTTGTAACTGCCTCAATTCAAATTTCACAAACTAGTTTCGGACACAAGTTTCTCGTCCTCAAACTGAATGTGAAATTCCACCATACGATGATCACTCTTCCCTAGATAGTTCTTTCTTCAAGATCATTGATCAATTCTGTCTCACCACACATTACCGGATCAAAAATAGCCTGTTCTTTGTGGAACCAACCATGCATTAATCTAAGAAATTGTCTCAAGGCTATCTTTGCCAATTTCAATCAATAAAACATTGAAGCCACTGACAAATATTGCTGTATTCTTCTTACAAGTCCCCATCATTGCTTGATTGACCCTGTCCACTGTAGCTACTGTAACCCACTTGTTGCTCTTGGTATTTCATATCTTGAGTGAGCCAAACTAACTCTACGTCTCAATCTTCAAAGTCAAGATCATTCCTCACTACTGTACTGATCTAATTCTTTATTATTAGGTGAGGTACCCATCTTACTATCCTTCCAAAATATTAAGTACCAGCAAACGTTAAGTTCCCAACAATGGTCCCCTTGCAACCACACCTCTATCTTGATATCAATTTATATCTATTTATGCGATTAATTCATCTACTTCTCTGTAAATGCTCTGGGCATTCAATGTTCTATTGCTCTCTACTCTGACTCTATTTGGTGTGCTCTTATGTTTGTATGCTATCATATTCTGATTAGCATTTCCCAGATGGCTACCCTGCACTATTACTTCCTTAATTCTCTTAGTTTCACTTCATTTGAAGCTTGTCCCCTATTCTTTAATGTAAAGCCCCATCTACAGTCCCTATTTATTTGATTTGCCAGGACACTGGTTCCAGCATGATTCAAGTGAAGCCAGTTCCATCAAAACAGCACTTTCCCCAATATTAATGCCAATGCCCAATAAATTTAAACCCATTTTCCCCCACAAATAAATCTTTAAGCTATACATTCAACTCTAATCTCACTGATCCACTCTAATTTTCTCATAGATCAGACCATAGTCTCAGAATTACTATTTTGTGGCTCTGCTTTCCAGTTTGGCTTCTACTCTCTCAGTTGAATTTCTTTCTGCTGATTTCATCAATATGAAGGTAGACCATGATAACTGGATCTGTCCCCTTGCACTCTTCAGCCCAGAAATTGACATAACCTTGACAATGGACAAGCAACACAGTACCTGAAACCCACATCGCTGCAGAAAACAATATCTGCCCCACTAACTATACTGCCCCCTAACACAACTACCTTCTTTTTTGCCCTGGTCAGTTTGCCTCCCTGCTCTTGTCCACAAAAGGCTGTAAAGTACCTTGTACCTATTCAGTTAATCCAAGGTTTGAGAATCCCCCCTTGATACCTTCTGCAGCCCCTACACTGCCTCACTTGTGCTCACCCTCTGGCCCTTGACCGCAGACCAGATATTGAAGCACTTAACCCAACGGGGTGTGGAGACTGCCTCCTGGAATGAAGTGTAAAGTAACTTCCTACTTCACGTTCCGGTGAGGGGATGTGCTGAGCCGATTCAGGAAAGGTGGCTCTCTCTGGGAACTTGTTTAGCACAAAAATAGACCACTAAACCTCTCAAAACCCCTCCCCCCACTCCCCTCCAAGACCACTACAACTATCGAGAAATGCGTCGGAAAGGGCCCAAAAAGACAGTAGAAGCAGCAAAAGCCTAGAAAGGAAGAACGGGACGTTGGCGAGCAAACGGGACGAATCAGAGCCAGCCACACCCGAGCTGGCTCACGCCGGTCTATCCACCGACGAAAGTGGAAGGCTCTCCTGACTCAGGAGCTACTAAAACACAAGGACACCATCAAACTCGAAATGATGGTAACAGTGAAGTTCACGTACATTCTTCAAATGGGTGCTAGAAAAAACGGTTGAAGAGGCGATAATCAGACACCTGGAGAAAGCAGTGTCCGACCAGAGTGACCAACTCCCCTCCTTCGAAACAGAAACGGCAAGGTTGGTGGTGCCGCAAGGGGTACTGAAAGGGAAGGTCAAGGACCAGAAGAACCAATCATGCCTTCAAAACCTTTGCATCGAAGATCAGCCAGAGGGTATCAGGGACAGGAATCCCACAGAATATGTGGTCCAGATGGTAGGTATGCTGGTCGGGAAAGAGAGCTTTCTCAAACTCCTGGAAATAGACAGAGGTAACAGGTCACTCAGGCCAAAGTCTGAAGCGGGAGAACAACCAAGGGCCATCATCGCAAAATTTCACCGGTACCAGAATTGGGAGAATATTTTGAACAGGGCAAGGCACACATGGTCCTGCCAGTGGGAATACCACTCGATCAGAGTACCAGGACATTGAGGCAGATCTGGTTAAGACTGCACTGAAATTAACACAACCAAGAAGGCCCTTTTTAAGAGTGGGATGCAGTTTGGAATGCTGTACCCAGCTAAACTGTGGGTAACCTTTCAGTGGAAGGAGTACTACTTCATCGCAGTAGCCGAGTCAGACCGGTTTGCGCACAGACACGGGCTGGGAAGGCTGCAGGAAAAGCGGCAACAGTAGAAACAAACTCTATGTAAAAGGAAAAGGACAATTGTGCGGGACAGAACAACCTTACTTTCAACCTAATACTGAATCCCAGGAAGGACGGGATGAAAGCGATAAGATGCAGAGACAGGTGAGGGAAGAGGTTTGGCGGGGGGGGCAACAGATGGGGGAGGGCAAGGATTGCTTCCAGAGGAGGGCTACCACATTTGTGGGCAAATTAGTACAAGGAAGCATGGTGGGGGGGGTAGAATGCTAGCTATGACAGGTTGCTCATGGCAGCAGCAAGAACAGTGCAAAGATCGACCATGTGGTGGACCCCAAACAAGGGAAACAAGGAGCACATCCATATAGAGTAAATAGCAATGGTGGCCATCTTGGTTATTCCCTGGACAAAGAGAAACTTCGCACAGGGATGCAGCCATATGTTGAGCACGGTGGCCATGGCCATTGGATGGTCCCCAAACAATGGGAGACCCCAGAGTGCAGAGGCTCATCGACGAGGTAAGTATGGTTGATGATGCAGAGGGGGGGGGAGCAGACAGAAACCTCCCATCAGGATGGTCGCCTGGAACATCATGGGACTTGACAGCCCAAGGAAAAGATCCAGAGTCTTCGCCCATCTGAAAAGACTGAGGGCTGATATTATCTTCGTCCAGGAGACACACCTTGGGGATAAGGACCAACAGTGGGTAAGAAAAAGCTGTGTGGGTCAGACGTACCAATCGTGTTAAGAGAGAGGGCAAGGGGGTAGCCATACTACTAAACAAGATGACAGTCTTCATGGCGAAGAATCCAGGGGGATGGTATGTCATGGTTAGTGGTGTCAGTGGTCCTTGTAAACATGTACGCTCCCAACTGGAATTCATGAAAAAACAACCATGGCAGAAATCCCCGACATAGATACACAGTAACACATCATGGGGAGGGCAACTAACTACATACAGCATCCACGACAGAGAGATCCAGGGAAACTAAAGAAATATTGCGAACAGCTGAGCACCTTCATGGAACAGATGGGGGCAGTAGACTCCTGGATGTTCATCCACCCAAGGGAGGAGTTCTTCTTCTACCAGGTCTACAGGATCTATTTCTTTGTAGTGGGCAAATCGGTGCTTCCAAGGGTAGTAGGAGCAGAATACTCCACAAACTTCATCTCCGACCACGCTCTACACTATGTGGATGTGAGGTTGGAGGTGGGCCAGGCTCAACCCCCCCCCCCCCCCAATGGAGGCTGGACACGGGCCCTCCTTGTCGAGAGGTATCTTGCGATCGGAAATCACAGGCCACAGATGGGTACCTTACCAACAATCAGAGCAGGGAGGTCTCACACTCCACATTCTGGGCGGCGCTGAAGGCGATGATCCGGGGGAAATTATTGTATTCAAGACACAAAAGAAAGGAAGGAGAGGACAGCCAGGCAACTGGAGGTGGACCGGCAGTACTCCACAGCCCCAACCGTGGAACTACCGGGTGGAGAGGAAAAGGTTACAAATGGACTTCAAGCTGTTCTCCACTAGCTCCGATAGATACGGGTTGCTTTATGAGCATGGACACAAAACCAAACGCCTGCTGGCTCGCCAGCTGAGGAAGCAGGCAGCTCAGGACAAAGACAGGTGCGGCAAGCTAGTCACAGCGTCAAAGCAATCT